>NC_141886.1:24285087-24588117 GCF_030686135.1 Camelina sativa | reverse complement strand
AATAAACTAATAATTCTCATAAAAAATCTTTATGTAAACAAACAAGTAATCAGCATTGACAAACTCTTTCCGTTTGTTAGATTTCTGACTTTACAGTTTCTTAACCCAAACATTGATAGTATATGAACCCATAGATATTTTATTCACGTCAATAACTAAAAAAGACTTACGAAAAAACAAAACAAAAAACTCATTACTGGCATTTTCAGAAAGCTTTACCACTCACTCACCAGTCACCATAAAAAAGGATTAATTTAGTTAATCTGTAATAGTATATGTCTAGCGTCGTCCTCGTGTTCTCCAAAATTACAATTAATCCATATATAGCTAATTAACTTTAAAAAAGAAAGATATCCTGGCATAAGGTCATCATGAGCATATTCGATATATAAAACAAAAGAAACTATTACCAATTTCATTTAATACTTGCAATGTGACTAGATTTGTGTTGTAGTAATGACGTAATTATGTTCTAAAACTTTTTGGTTCTTTTTTTGGCTATCTATAAATTATACAAATATATATATATATATATATGAGTATTATTGTATAATAATAACGCAATCCTCCTTTTTTAAATTTAGCTAGATACGAGTTGTTTTTTCTTTATGGATTATATCTATTTATTTGTTAGAAACAGAAAGAAAGAAAAAAATCAGACAAAACTCAAAAGTCTTCAGTTTCATACTTGGGGCCTTGAGGAGGGGGGTTTGGTTTTTTTTATCAAATAAAAAAAATGGGAAGTAATTAGCTAATAAATAAATAAAATAAAAGGATCAGAGTGAGTGAAATGGAGATAGAGAGAGAAAGAAGCTTTCGTTTCCCTTCTTCCATTAATACAAAGCAATCCTACTCACAAAGCTTTTATTCATCTCTACTTCAGTTTCTCTTGTCCTCATTTTTCATCTGATAATTAAAACCGCTAAAACAAACCCATTCTCATTTTCATCTTTATAATCGAATCAAAAAGTTTCGATTTTTTTTTTTTTTTTTTTTTTTTGTTTTAAAGAACCCAGAAGAAGAAGCTCTGTTCTTGTTCTTTAGTGTGTTATCTTTTTTCTTTTTTTTTTCTGGGGGAGGGGTTATTTAGGGGGTGGAGAATCTGAGTGTTTGGATTTACAGAAAAGATTAAAAGGAAAGAGAGTTATATTGGGAATTATAAAGCTACCATATTGGGATTTGTTGTGTTTTTATTTTTTTATTTTTATTAATGAGAGAAGACCAGAAATTATTAAATTTCCAAACTCTGTGTTCCCTTTCGTGGATTAGGATTTGTTTATAAAAAGATCTCTAATTTCAGAGAGATTGACTAGACCAAGACCAAGAACAAGAACAAGAACAAGAAGAAGAGTGTAGATAAGAAGAAGAATGTGGTGGTGGTGTTCTTCAACTAAAGGTCGTTCGAATCTTGAGAGGTTTCTTTTAGGAATCACTCCTAAGCCTCCTTCCTTCTCTCTTCCTCAGGTAAATTAACTCTTCTTCTTCTTCTTCTCTTGAAGCTAATCCTCGATTTAAGGGATAATTTGAGTCTTACGTCTCAACTAATCATTTTTTTCTTTTAATTAATCGGTTGTCTCCCCTCCCCACCTCTCAAATCTCGTATTCTAATCAACAGATTTTGTCCAGAAGGTCTTTTTTTGTTTTTTTAATCACGGGATGATGTGTATCAGGCAACCTAAATAAAAACTAGTAGTAAATATTTTTCATGATTTTGGGTGTGATGAGATTTGGCAAATAGAGACAATAATTGCATGGTCCATCAAGGTGTAAAAATTATATCTATGAAAATCAAATCTATCCCTTCATGGATTCTGTATCACCCACGTGGAATAAACGTGCGACTTAATTTGCTTTCCTCAACATTTTTATTATTATTATATTCAATAATACTGAGTAGTCTTGGTTGAAATCTTCTTGATGCTTGCTAGTTGCTGCTGGGTTTATATAGAGACCTATCTCTCTGTATCATTAGAGAGGGTTTATGTCTGTGTTTATGGATTAATCTGAACTGCTTGAATTTGATCTTAACAACTTAATCATATAGTAAGTGATTTGAATTTTTTTTGAGGTTTGAGTGTCGGTTGCAGAGCTGTTTTGAGTGATCTTTTTTTTTTTGACAATTCTTGGCAGGAACATGGAAAGGATGAGGTTGAATATTTCAGGCTTGGTGATCTCTGGGACTGTTACGATGAGCTGAGTGCATATGGATTTGGATCGCAGGTCGAGTTAAGCAATGGTGAAACTGTTATGCAGTACTATGTCCCGTATCTATCAGCCATCCAAATCCACACTAACAAACCCGGCTTGATTTCCAGGTTTGTTGTGATGAGCATTGTCTTGTCTTGTTTAATAATGGGAGTTTCAGGATAGGTCTATAGGTGTTTAATCTGTTGGAGTTTCGTCGTACTGAATAGTTTTGTTGTTGTTGTTGCAGGAACCAGAGTGAGGTGGTTGAATCTGAGAGTAGCGAGTGTTGGAGCGATAGTGAGAGTGAAAAGTTGCTGTCAAGGTCAATGAGCAATGATTCGAGCAAAACATGGGATGCTGTCTCTGAAGATTCGGTTTCTGATCCGGATGCTACACTACTGCTGAAAGATAGACTTGGTTACCTTGACTTTAAGCACATCGAAAGAGATCCTCCCTACAAGCGGGTTCCCTTAACCGACAAGGTTCTCTCTTCTCTCCCTTCATTTCTTTAGTTACTCTCTCCTTTTTTTTTTTTTTAAATGTAATGAGCTATGGTTTTGAATACAGAAGTGTAATGTTCTTGATTCTCTTTCAGATAATTGAACTGGCGGAGAAGTATCCTGGACTCATGACCTTAAGGAGTGTCGATATGTCTCCTGCAAGTTGGATGGCTGTTGCGTGGTAAGTCGTTTGTTGTTCAAGTCAACACAACCCTTCCTGTTTTTGTACTTCCAATGGGTGACTGAGTGATGATTTGATGAATTAGGTACCCTATATATCACATCCCAGCATGCAAGACTGAGAAAGATCTGACGACAGGCTTCCTAACTTATCACACTCTTTCTTCGACTTTTCAAGGTACGTATGATCACTAGTTTTACCCAAAATTAATTATGACCAAGCACCATTTCTTGTTTTTTGTTAACGGCTTGAACAAAAGCTGCAGATAATGTGGTGGAAGGAGATCAAAGCAACAACAAAGACCAGGACGAAACTGAAGAGTGTGATGAAGAATCTGTTGTCAACAAGAGAATCCCATTGCCTCCATTTGCTTTAGCTAGTTACAAAATGCAAGGTGATCTTTGGAGCAAGACAGGATTTGACCAAGACCGGTTGAGTTATCTTCAAAAGGCTGCAGATTCATGGCTCAAACAGCTCAATGTTGATCACCATGACTATAACTTTTTCATAAACTCGAGCTTCTAAAAGGGTCTTCGTAGCTCGTTTGTTTATCGTTTCTCCAAAAAAAAAAAAAAAACAACCGTAACCCCTGAACATTTCTTTCTTGTTTCAAGCTCCTATCCTCTCTGCTTCTCTGTGTTTCTTCTCTTCTTTTTGTTTTTCTTTTGTCTGGCCCGTTGTGTTGTTTTAGGTAGCAACCGCCATCGCGGAGCTTTTCCTCCTGTTGCAAGCCAATCATGGAAGTATCTAAGAAAGAAAACATTTTTTTTTTATTCCTTTTACTTTTGTTTTTGGGTTTTTACAGTGATGAGAAAACAAGAAAAATTGTTTTTTCTTGGGGTGAGCCGATGTAAATGGTTCCGTGAACAGAGTACTCTGGTTAATATATAATTTTTTTTTTTTTTTTTTTTTTTTTTTTTGTATGTCGGTAAGAGCAAACTATTTTTTGTTGGATTTTGTTGATATATGTCTTGTTGTTTTTTCTTTTTCTTTTAATTTAGTGTTGAATATGATATGATGATGATATTTTTGTCTTTAGTCTTTACAATAGACAGTTACATTTTTGGACTTAGAGAATTTCTGACTCAAAACGTATTTTAGAAACGGAAGTCCAAACTTCAAATAATTAAAACCGTAACAGTCAAACTTTTAGTTCAACAACTTTTGTTTGCTATATCAGTTAATACTTAACTAGATTAACATTCGTATTAGAGCACGAGCACGGGTTGAAATTCATTTTATTTATATTGTAATATTTTATAAAATATAACTTATGTGATTATTTTTAAACAAAATTTTAGATAAAATATTATGCAATAAAATTATATGCTAAATAAGATGATTTGAAAAAGATATTTATTTTGTAAGTTTTATATTGTTAATGATTTTAGATAATTACACGTGATATAACATTGGTTAAATTTTATTTTATACAAAATTTTGTATATTTTCTATTTTAAAATAAAATTTTAATATATTGCATTAGTTTACGTATTTGAAGTTATTTCAATAATATATATTCTATATCATGACTTGAATGTCATTAAGGTATTATATTATAAGTAATTTAATATATTGTTATACTTTTTGTTTTAATATACTTGGTTTTTTAAAATTCTTTCATATTATAGTGACATATTATTGACATTGATATAACAAACCAATTTAGAGTGTTTATAGTTTCTAACTTTAATATCAAGTTTCAATATTTTAAAAATATTTCAAAATAAATTATTTAAAGTTTATTATATTATATAAAATTATAAAATTCAACTAAAAAATATGAAATTGAAATTTAAATATTCAAATTTTGACATGTTACTCAGTAAATTTTTTTAATTCAATAGATATTATTTTTAAAGAATAATATTAATAAAAATTGAATATTTTATAGATTGAATCATTTATATTTGTTTTTAAAAATTCAACTTATGGTATATCCGGAAATAAAAATATTTTTTTCATTATAATAAATAATATGATAATTTATTTGTTTCACAAAATATATTCATATATAAAAATGAGAGGTGAAGTATAATAATAATTAACAAATTAAAATGTTAAGTTAGATATCAAAGGATTTTATTTGATGAATAATTTAGTAAAGGAAATTAATATGGTAAGTTAGATGATATCAAATGATTCTTTAGAATATTCTCTTTAAGATTTTTTGAAACAATAAATCTAGACTATACAAATAATATAAAACTTAATCTATAACTTATTTGTAACCAACTTATTAAAATTATATAGTCTACAAAACAATGTTATGTACTTCCGTTTTATAATATTTTACTCTTAAAAATACAGGTTAACAACAAGTATTTATTTCCTTTTTTATAATATTTTACTCTTAGAAATTTCAACCCCTGTTATAGTATTTTACTCTTAAAAATACAGATTAACAACAAGTATTTATTTCCTTTTTTAATTGTTCTATTAACTTTTTACAGATTTCTTCATTATATGAGAAAAAATTATGATATTCAACTCTGTGACTATCCTTCTGATAACAAAAAAAAAAAATTGTCTACCAAAAATATGGGTGTAGACTGTGTATAGCATTTCTTTAGAGATCAAGTCATCTATATATACATTTTTATTTAAAAATAAAAATTAAGGAAAGGAACACATGTTTACTCCAAATGTGTATGGTACCAATTACCAAAGTGGGGTTTTTGTTTTTTTTTTGTTTTTTTGTTTTAAATGTGTGTTTGTACTTGATATACTAGTTATTGTCGTTTCCTAACTTAGCTACATTAAATCAATCGAAACCTGAAATTTGACATGTAAATAGTCGAATAATTAAGTGATTTGAAGTATTTGAAGTATTAAGTGATTTTTGTTTTTTTAGTTTAATTGATTTCAAGTATGCTCTAAATTTTTTGTATGTCCGATTTAATATTGTATATTTTCGGTTGATATATTAGTTATATAAACAATTCAATAATCGATAGATTGGAAACGGTTAATGAACTATTTATATAACTATTATGTCAACCGGAAACGACAATATTAAATCAGATATGATTATCTACATGCTAAATTTTTAAAAGTTGATGGTAAGTATATAACAACATGTAGACAATCAAATAATTAATGTATAAATCAGAACATGGTTCTAGTATAAAATTAAGGAAAAGGATGATAGATTTACTCCATATATATGTAACAAAGTGGTTTTTTTTTGGTTTTTAGTTTAATGTTTCCAAGTATGCTCTATATGTATTTTTTTTTAAAAAAATTGTCCATTCCGGTATACTATTCATATAGACAGTTCACCAACCGCTTCCGATAACAATCAAAATCGATCGTTTTAGTAATTTTGTTGTCGTTTTCTCACTAATGATTTTAAAGCAATCAAGCTCTAAATTTTACAACGTACAATCAAATAATTTATGGTTTTAATTCAATTACAAAGTTCAGAAATCTCATTAAAATAATAAATTATTGTTATTTTGAATTGAATGATACACCTAAAATTTTGTGTTTTTTTTTAATTATTAACTTTTTTTGAAGCTGAAAATATATATACTATTAATTTAAAAATAACATCTAATTACTTTCAAAATACAACTTTTTGATATAGCCAACACATCTAATCCTCCTATACAATGGGAGTACATCTTTAAAATCCTTATATCTTTAAATGAATTTGTGTAGATTTTCATGTATATACAATAGGTAATAATCCAAGATCTTTTTCAATTAAAATAAATTAACATAAATTCAATCTTTAAAAAATATCAATACTAAAATCAAATCACTAAACAAAATATCCTATTTATTATCCATAAGATACTTAAAAAATTGTGATTTTTTTTTCAACCACTACATTTATGGTTGCTTTCAATTATTTTTTCTTTTTTTGGGTCAAAATGTTCTCAACATTTTCTTCTCGTGTCATAAAGTCTGAAGATATTAGGATTCGCTTTTTTGTTAGCTGGATTATACTCAACTCTTTTGATAATTTTTTTTTTTTTTTAATTTGGTTAAAAAAAAAAAATTCCTTTTTGAGAGAGAGAGTAAACCAAATTTTAATCATCCCCTCTTTCTCTCTTTCTTCTTCTTCTTCTCCATCATTCAAAGTGTGACAATGAACTACACGACGTTACGCGTCTTCTTCTCTTTTTGATTCTTTCGCAAGAAATCTTTTGCCTTCCATCGAACACTAGTCGAAATCAAGAAACTTGAAGCATCTCCGGAGATGGTTTCGTTTGCGGGTTTCGCGTTCGTGTTCGGGTTTTTACTGGGGATTCTCGCGATCGTTGCGGCGGAAGTTATAGGGTTTTTGTTTGTTCTGAAACGGTTGAATCGGAAGAGTAATAAACGACATGAATCGAATTCGGGTTCTGATCCAACTCTCAAGAACTTCGATCCTCGCCGGTCTATTGATTTCAGTCTCAGCAAACAGGTGACCAGAACCCTCCTCAATTGATCGTTTGAGTTTCGAAACCCTAATTTAGTCTGACAAGATTGAGTAGAGTACGCCCTAATTTTGAATTTTGAATTGAGAAGATAAAAAGAAAATGTGAGTTTCGGATTTAGTGGGAATTAGAATCTTGTGGTTTGGTTTGTTTTGGTGACTGTTTTGATCATTGTGGCTATTTTTAGACCTCTGTGAATATGAAAGCTGTTTAATTTTTATTTGTCTGTATGCCTATATCTCAGGGAGTGATCTGGATTATGGAAATGGATGAGAATGTAAAGGATTGGATGAAGAAGGACAAGTTACCAAAGGAGCAAAAGAAGAAGAGAGTTGATCTCATGGAGGTACATCCAATTAGGAGATTTGCTCGTATCAAAGACCATAAGCTCATCTTGTCTGATTCAGATGGCACTCAGACTTGTATTACTCTGAAAGGTTGCTTTGTTAACGCTGTTTCAGGCTCTGGACCGACTAGGAAATGGTACATGATTGTCAAAAAAAAGTTTATTTTTGAGTATCCATTTTCGAAATTGTCCTCAAGTTTCCCTTTGTTTTGTGTTTTGTTAGGGCTAAAAGATTTCCTATACAAGTAGAAAGCAAAACTTCGGTTTTGTACAAGGGAAACCGAGTGTTTTACATTTTCTTAGAGACTTCTTGGGAGAAGGAGTCATGGTGTAAAGCTCTTCGTCTTGCTGCTTGCGAGAATCAGGAAAGGTTTATTTGGTCCACCAAATTGAAAGACGAGTTCCGATACTACTTGGCTTCCCTTAATGCTGCTTATCCTTCTTTTATGAAACCATCAGCTGGGTTTAGTTTTGAGTCATTGGACAAAGGGATTAAAGTGGATGGTCCTTCATCCAAGGTTCGTTTATTCTGGAAGAAGTTTTCGAAGAAGTGCTCACCTAAAGTGAATATGCCCCCGTCGGGTCGTGAAGACAAGAAGACTTCAACCCGGCCTTACCAAGATTCACAATCTACCGGTGGCTCTGGAAAGAGCACCCCAGCAAGAAGGATGCAAGATAACATCCCTGAGGAAACCGATGTCCAAGTTGTCTCACGTTCTTGGAGCCATAGCAGTCATGGATCGGATATAGATTCAGAAGACAAGTCTTTTGATGAAGGAACATTGGCATTGAACGTACTAATTTCCCGGCTGTTCTTTGATGTCAAACAGAACACAGTGTTGAAGACTTTGGTTCGTGAACGAATTCAGGTGTGTTCCATGAACATGAAAGTCATTAAATCAGAATTTTGGTTGCATTTGTTTTTATCTAACTCTTTTATTTGGTTAAACAGCGGGTAATGTCCAACATGAGAATTCCCAGCTACATAGGTGAATTAATCTGCTGTGATGTTGACATTGGAAATCTCCCACCTTATATACACGGTACAAGAATTCTCCCAATGGAGATGAATGGTGTGTGGGCGTTCGAACTAGATATTGAATACACTGGCGGTGTGGGACTTGAAGTTGAAACTCGGGTTGATGCCCGAGAGGAAGAACTGCAGAAAGGCATAGCTGAGGGAAAATTGCAGCCAAATTCTGCTGGGGATGTTTCACCTGGTCTCCTTGAAGGTCTTGCAGATTTTGAAAAGCAATTAGTCCCTGATGGAATTGTTGATGCACAAGATGTGAGAAATGGTGGGAACGACAAAGCTGGTTAGTACAAGATTTGCTGATTGGCTTATGTATTCATCTAATCATTTTGCTTGTGATCTTGCATAATGCTTAGAAGCCATTAGACCAAGGACTATATAGTAGATTGATTTTTTATTTGTGCAGATGAATATAAGGGTTTAAAAGGTACAAAAGCAGCTCCGAACAATGGATCCAAGTGGAAGTCTATTCTGAAGAATATCGCTGAACAAGTTTCCCAGGTTGATCTTCATTTTTTTCTGTTATGTTTAGAAGACAGTTCCGTTGCTTGTTGTTGCGCTCTTGGTTCCCAGTGCCCAAGCTTCACGACCACGGATTGTGGTGTGATTAATAGGATCTGAAAGCAGAATTAGGAACACCTATTTCTTACCTCTTGTAGTAACTTAAGACTATTTCCATTTGTAAAAACTGCAGGTGCCTATTACTTTGTCTATAGGGGTGTCTTCGCTTCGAGGGACGCTCTGCGTACACATGAAGCCGCCTCCATCTGATCAACTGTGGTTTGGCTTCACAAGCATGCCTGATATTGAATTTAACCTTGCCTCTTCTGTTGGTGAACACAAAATCACAAACAGCCATGTTGCTATGTTCTTGGTCAACCGGTTCAAGGTAAGCTGTTGCGTATTTTTTTTTTGTTTCTGAAGGAATTTGAACTAACCATAAGACAAAAACAAATTCTGCAGACGGCAATACGAGAGGTCATGGTGCTCCCCAATTGTGAAAGCTTAACTATTCCTTGGATGACAGCTGAAAAGGATGATTGGATCGAACGCAATATTGCTCCATTCATGTGGCTGAATCAAGACTCGACCAGTGATCACGAAGCTGCAGAAGCGAAATCTAAAGCTGACAAGCCACCGACTCCTGAACAAATGCAGAAAACTGCCAACGTTGTTCCCCAGAAGCCTAGAATTGAAGAAGTACCTGTGTCTGCACCATCAGCTGATTCCACAGCTCTGACAATAGAGAGTCAGAAGTCCTTGGACGAACTCCAGACTCCGTTGCTCGAAAGCAGCGAAAAGCAGGATACGGTAGCACGAGGAGGCAATGGCAATGCCGGAGACATTCTGCCGCGCAGTATCCAATCACCGTCGATGTCGTCTACTGTTTCGAGCGAGGAGGATGATTCAAATTCAAAGGGAAAGAAAATGGGAGCAGCAAAGGCGAGGATGTTCGACTTTAGGAAGAAAGTGGGAGAGAAGTTTGAAGAGAAGAAACGTCACGTGGAGGAAAGAAGTAGACAGATTGTTGAAAAGATGAGAGGACCTTGACACAGATTGTTCAAACCAAGAAGAAGGAAGCTTTTTTTTCCTTTTTTTTTTTTTTTTTTTCAGGTTTCAGCCAAAAAAAAAACTGATAAGACAGAAGAAGAAAGCTAGTAGATTAGATTATATAGGATATTGGTACTTGTAATATGTTTGGTAAAAAGATCCGAGTATTGCGAAATCATTCTTTATTCTTATTATTACAACAAACAAAGAGTAGCAGCAAAACAAAGTATCTATGCAAAGTGATTTCATTCACACACAAAGAAAGCTTGAACAAAGACCAAAAGCAGTGACATGAGGAGAAAAGTTCCATCTAGTAATCTTCAGGAGCCAAGGGCTGGTGTGTGTGGTGGGTAGGTGGCTCGGTGGGTATGACCATGTACTCATATATAAGAGCTGCTAAGGCGCCACCGATGAATGGTCCGACCCAATAGATCCAGTGGTCATGCCACCTCCATCCCACCAATGCTGGACCAAAGGCTCTAGCTGGATTCATCGATGCACCAGAGAATGGTCCACCCACTAAGATGTTTGCTCCAACAATGAGTCCGATCGCCAGCGGCGCTATGATCCCGAGGCTTCCGCGTGTTGGATCAATCAAAGTCGAATACACGACGTAGACTAAGCCAAATGTTAAAATGATCTCTAGAACAAGTCCATTAACCGCTCCAACACCTGATGCTACACGGAAACCAACTGGTCTCTGCATGAACACAAACTCTGTTTGAGTCCTTACTCGTTGAAATTAACTTCTAACTAAAGCCAACGCCAAAATACTAGCTCACATATATTTGAATGTTATTTAGTGTTTACCAGGCCGTTTGAATGTTATTTAGCTCACATATATTTGAATGTTATTTAGTGTTTACCAGGCCGTTTGTAGCGAGTCTTAACAAGAGACAAGCGAGGATGGCTCCAAGAAGCTGAGCGATCCAGTAGTAGATGGCCCGGATCGCTGAAATTCTCCCTCCAATAAGAGCACCAAAAGTGACTGCCGGGTTTACGTGTCCACCAGAGACATTGATGGCTGCTGAAACCGCAGCGAACAGAGCAAACGCATGAGCCAACGCCACTAAAACCAATCCTCCTGGCGTGTTTGTTCCCGCATGAGCGGCGTGGTTCCAATACAACTTATCTATGAAAAAGAAAAGACACAATTCATATAAGTCATAACACATATGTAACGACTCAAAATACAGAGTCAGAACGGTGCATGCACGAACCGAGAGAGAGGATAGAGCCTTCAGCTGCAAAGACGAAGACAAAAGTGGAAAGGAACTCAGCTAAAGTGGCTCGAATAGAGTCAGGGTGTGTAGCCTCGTCGGCTCTACCGAAACCATACGCTCTACGAGCTGATGTTGCCATTATCGTCTAAATTAAACAATAGAGTGTGAAGAAGAAAGAGAGAGACAGAGAGAGTTTAAAAGAAGCCAAAAGAAGCGAAGTCGAAGTAAAATGGGACAGATGTGAGACTTGAGTGTCTTAAACTGGACACGTAGCTTGAAATTGCATGCAATTACTTAACCCATATAACTACAATGTTTTTGTTTAAGTGTTCGTGTTCGTGCTGCTTTCTTATCTTCTCCTTGGTAAGGTTTTGGACGAACCTTGAGGTTCCGGATATATAATACATGTTGTCATGTACGTGTTAATTTATGTGTATGTGTGCGGTTTGACTATACATGCATGTGTGCCAAGCAGATAAACATGTACGAATCTTCTAGAATTGGGAAAACAATGAAAATACGCGGTTTTACGGTAGATTAATCAGAGTTTTAACATCACGAAAATGAAATTGTGATAATGTTTTTCATAATTGATCGTTTGCTAAATGTGCAATATACAACACCTTTATAACAAAACACTCATTAAGTTAACAAAATCAATGTGAACTATCACATTCATTTTCTTCTTTAGTAATGAAACATTATTAATTTTTGTTTTGAAGCAGAGACGCTGAGACGCTTAATTTTCACCTCACATAATATCGGATTTTTCTTTTTTAGGCTTCTTAAGATTTTGGCGGGTTAATAACTGATAAGAAAAATGTAAAAAGGCAAAACAGAGGTTTACATAACGTTTTCTGCATGATCTATATAGAATCTTTATTACCATCCGGAATCCCAAAACTGTTATCTCCATTCAAGTTTCATATCAAAGAGTGCGACTTATTCAGTCATGCGTTGTTAGCTCCCGAAGCAGCAGCCTCGGCCGCTTTCTTCTTCTCCCTCTTCTTCTTGTTTCTAAGAGCGTTCTTGCTCATCTCTCTGCATTAACCCCAAAGCATCCCATCAACATTTGCATGACGTCTCAGATTATGTATGTATGTATTGTAAGATAAAGACTTACCCTGCTGTGTTTACCCCAAGCAACTGCAATTGCAAATAATCAAACTATCAGAGACATATATGATATGTGACGCCAAAAATGTTCAATCGAAAACGGTAGTAACAGTGAATATCCCATTGGTGATTTATGGACAGGCATATTTAAGAGCTCACTGAGAGAAACTTTGGTCATTTTCGTTTCGTTTCAAGTATGATCAGAATCATAACTGAATCAAAATCATGACTGTGTGGTTAACAATAAGTAATTTGATATCACTGGAGATTATGGAAAAGTTGTTGAGTTACCTCGGCTTGAATAGCAGCTGCGTGCTTAGCATGAGGAGGTTGATATGCCGCCGGTTTTTTTGCAATAGTATTGGGCACAATAGCTTTCTTCTGAGCTGATCCTTGTCCTAAGATAGATAAGTCGAAATCGTTTAACATGATAAGTTCACACAACCTTCTTACAATCAGAGACAGGTTTAAGTGTTTAAACAAAGAGAGATGAGGACCTTGTGATTTTCCCTCGCCGAGTTTCAATGATTCAACTGACTTGATAAGTTCGCTGATCTCACCGAACCTGTCCGGAGACACTGGTTTCCATTCAGCCTGTAGGTAAATAACCGTAGCATTCCAGTAAGAAAATTGGTAAGTAATGTATTTTTTTCAAAGTTGTTGAAGAGACATACCTGATACAGCTTCTCAAACGCCTTTTTGAAATAACGCTTTCCATCGTAGTTGAATATTTTCATCCTTCAGTCAAGACAACGACAATATAGAACATAAGTTTAAACCAAGGAGAATTAAGATAGGCGGGCATGAAAACAAACAATTGATGCACAGTATTCATTTCACCACTCGTTCTGTTCGAATAAGAAACCAAACTCAATGACAATAATGTGGCAAGAAGTAGTAACATACCCATTGTCAATTTGACGTCTTGGTGCTGTTGAGGCAGTCAAGAAATAACGCCCATCCGGAGACCATTCACTTGTTACAGACCACTCGGCTTTATTACTTCCAAGCTGCTTCTTGTTGACAACATCCCAGAACGCCTGAAATATAACACCATTTATAGAGAATTGTTTCAAAACGAAAATGAAAACTGCTGACTAATTGTCACAATGTCGTCACCCCAAAATTGAAAATATGAAGAAGACAAGGGATCGTTATTTACCATATCACCAGGCAAGTTACCGAATCCAGCCACACATAAAACTGTGGGACATCGTTTGGAAGTTACAAAAACATGTATGTACATAAGTTACCTGTTTAAAAAGACACAAAAACAAGACACAAAGAAAAGAGGGATGAAGAAGAGAATCATACCTCTCCCTTTTGGGTTCCATCGAAGAGTGTTATAAGGACCTTCACCAAGTTCCATCAAGGGTTTGCAATTCTTGTCAAAGATTGTCACACAAGCAGGCATAACTGAAGTCACAGTTAAGGAGAAACAATGTTCGAAGAAAGCCATGCCCAAAAGGGCGTATAGATGCAAAGCAAAATAACATCTTAACAAGAACACAAGGAGTTTAACATGTCAGTTGATAAACATTATTCCTAATTGAACTCTTACAGATAAGTCGTTATAGCTGATGGAAAAAGGATACAGCCATATACAACTGCAAACTCTGAACCAGAAAAAGACCACTGAACATCATGAACTGGTCCTTCTTTACCTGGTAAAAAGCACCAAAGATTCAGTATACAGTACCACCAGCAATCACAACAGCAGATATATTAAGCTAAGGACTTACGTAATGGAACGAGGCCTTCATGTGTGCCATCTATTGTAAGGTAGTGTAGCTTTGTTTCTCCATAATAACTTTGGTTGGTCTTGTCAACATCTGATTGTACAACAACTAAGAGTCCAGTGGAACCGTGGTTCCAACTAAACTGCACAGAAGAACATCGGAAAAAGCTACGTCGAGCACTTGGCTGACTCTGCAAATCTTTCCCACATCCAAATATCTGGACACTGCCTGGACTCCCCTATACATGTAAGAATTAACATGTCAGAGTTGCTTTTCTACAGGGAAAACAATTATACACATGTTGCTCTACAACTTTCAGAATGGTAAAAAGACAACTTTTCAAATGAGAAGACAATAACAGAGTTAGCATATTAGAAGGAAAGATGTTTCTTTAACTATTCAAAAGCGTTAGCCCAAGAAATGAAAAGCACCTTTGATTCTGGAACAAACACAGCAACATGGGAAGCTGGCGTTTTAGAAAGCTCAAATGCAGCAACACCAGGAACTCTGATCCGGGATGTAATTCCTTTCGAGAAATCTTTCGGGTCAAAGAACTGAACCTCATTTGTAGCTAACCGGCACGCGGAAGATTCATCAGGACAGAAGCGAATTGATGGCCTACATAGCAACACAGAAACACCCCATATCATAAAAGCAGTATAATAATTAATAAGCACAAAGACTATTATCTATATCCACGCATATTACATGCTCGCAATTTAGTACTGAGACTTGCTTACCATGTGGTTTTAGTAATGGATTTTTGGTAATGACTATGTGCCAGATCTCCAGTCTCAATATTCCAAACAGAGACGTTCTTCTCCTGCGGAGTAGTGGGTTTTTGAAATGTCTGAAGATAAGTCCCGCATGGAGATAGCTCAGCAGCCGTAACATTAGCTATAGTGAACGACCGCAATTCTGTCAAGCTGGAGGAATTATAGATACTGATGATCCCATCTGATTTGATCGCCATAAGCTTGGATCCATCAACACTGAACTTGGTGTTGGAGCATGAAACTCGTTCAAGCTTGAGAGTTGGTTGACCATTACTGAATGGAGGACCATTCCACACACAGAAACCTTCAGCTTCTCTAACTGCAAGAAAAAAAAAGTGACTTCACAGATGAGAGAGACATTTAAACATAACACCAGGAATGAATTTGAGTTTCTTCAAAGATACATACCTAAAATCTCCAAGGACGGTGAAGAAGAACTCATTGCTTCCTTTGAGATACCTGATATAATGCATTGATGTAAAGAAACAAATCACCAGAATTGGTACACTGTGTTAGAAGATTATCCCAAATTCACAAATTTGAATTCAACATAAAGTTCTCAAATTTCTACTTCATCAATAACTAGTTACACAAGAATCACGACGGCAGAAACGAAAATCGCAAAATTAGTTTTACTGGGTCGAAGAACACATTAAAGTAACCAACTTTATTATAAAACTTCTCAAGGTGAACGGGAAGAAGAAGAAGAAAGCACCTGAATGAAGCGAGCAATCGGCGAGGAGGGGTAGTCGTCGATCGCTGTTTATGGCCGGGGGCTTTAGCTCTGAACCTTATAAAGAGATTACCCTAACTTGAAATTTTCATCAGCTTTTCGAAAACCTCTTATTTAGCTGGAGGGTTCACTGTAGTTTATATTTTACGACCCAAAAAAAAAAGGCTGAGTTTTTTTGTAAACTTAAAAAGGTTGTAGTTTTCTCTGTTGAGTACGGGTGCATCGTCTCTACCAGTACCAGGTGAATCTCTTACTAAGTTCGATTCAAGTTTGGTTTTTTCTTCGAGAATCGTGTTGTTTATTAAGAATTGGCTTTCGCTTTTGGTATGTGATTTCATATTCGGTCTCTTTCCTAGATTGTTCATCAACTGCTCGACGAAATTACTCAAATAGAACCCTAATTTTTGTCTATCTCCGGCGAAACTCTCTGTAGATTGTTTCAATTCTTCATATTTATATATGTAGGTTATTGATCAGTCTTCTAGATACTGTCACTTTACCCAAATTCAAAATTCTGGTTATCAAAAGTCCCACTTCTGTGTAATAGTTTTGCTATTGTACAAGGACAAAGCAATTGGCTTTGTACTTCAATAATACAACTTTCTTCATATTGGT
The DNA here is from genome assembly GCF_030686135.1 of Camelina sativa. NCBI lineage: Eukaryota > Viridiplantae > Streptophyta > Magnoliopsida > Brassicales > Brassicaceae > Camelina > Camelina sativa. The sequence continues at coordinate 24,571,690 of NC_141886.1, read as the reverse complement.
CTAATATTTGTGCATATGTTGCTTATTAAATGATTTTCTTAGGAAAATTGAAGGATTCAAAGCTTTGGTTTTTGAACATGGCGGAAGTAAGTCTTGGTATGCTTATAGACATTGTGGACGAGGAGTGGATGAGGGACACTTTACCTGATGATGGTAACTTATTTATCCTTCCACGTAATACCGTCAAGATCATTGCACTTCCCCCAAAATCCAATTTCACTGAAGATGATTGTGGTGTTATTGTTGCAGATCTTCCTTTGCCTCCAGTGCTTGCTGTTAGGACTGATGATACTGAAGAAACCAGTATGTCTCTTTGTTCTGCTCTGTTCTTGCTTTTAGATAGCTATTTGATTCTAGATAGCTCTAATGTCTTTCGAACATAGTCGTCTCTTAACACTGTTAGCTTACACTGCTGATGCATATCTCATCCAAGATATTAAACCCCCATGTTGAGATCTCATAATGTCACTTTGTTTATGTTTCAAACACTGTAAAGCTAAATTGTCAGCGTTGTTTGACAGAGTTTTTGAGCTTTATGATCATCTATATATACAGCTGCTTTGCGACTAATGTAATTCATCCCATCCCATTGCGATTGTTCCAGATCAGGAAACTCAACAAGCAGATGCAGAAACATGGCGTGATCTTGCACTGGATACACAGTAACAGCCACTTAAAAGCACTATGAAAGCTTCTTAAATCTCCTTTGTTTCTCGCTGTGTATGATCAAAAACAAAACTTTTGTATGATGAAGACATAATTTGCGTTATTGGAATAATTTTTTCTTGCTTGTTAACTAAATTTTCGCTGACGTGTTTTGTGATGATTCGTCCACGTGGTAGGCGAACGGTTCATATTTAAATTTCTCGAAAAAGAAAAAAAAAATAGAAATCAGGTGAGGAATATGCTGAGCTTATCACTGAGCCGTAATCATGTTCCTCCATTAACGCTCTTACGTCGTCATGAACGAAGAAGAATCCTCAAGCTCCGATGTCGATCTTCTCTTCTCTTTCACCAACTCTTCCGCAACAAACTCCTCCTCCCTTCGTCTTCTTCACCTGGAGTTGTTGCTATTTCAGCATCTTCGTCTCAAGTCGCCTTTCCGGAATTAGAAGACGACGAGGACCACTTCGATGACGAATTACGCCGTCTCTTGGCGCTGGTACCCGATGAGATACGACGGACACTGGAGGAGCACCCTGAGATTAGTGAACTCATTGAGATAGTGTTGGATTTAGGTCGTAAGCCTCTGGCCCGATTCCCTTCTGGAGATTTTGTGATCTCCGACGACGCTGTTACGGTTAAGGATTTGAAATTCGCTGTCTCTCAGGTTGGTGAGTCTCTTTGTTTTTTGTTCTTCTTCTCCGGTGAATTTTCGTTTGACGAAAACATCTATAGCTTATACTAAGACCGTGAATGTGTTCAGGTTGGTGAGTTCACTAATGATAATCGAGCTGGGATTAGCCGGACGTTGCATCGTATTAGTGCGATACGGAATCGGAAAGGAGATATTATTGGATTAACTTGCCGTGTTGGTCGATCTGTTAGAGGAAGTGCCAATTTGCTGCGTGATCTTGTTCAAGATGGGAACTCATTGTTGCTTATTGGTCCACCAGGTGTTGGGAAAACCACAATGATTAGGTTTGTGTTAGTTTCTTTGACATTGATCAGTTTGCTCATATAGTTCCATTGATTTGATATAGTCATTGATTGTTTTTTATTCAGGGAGGTAGCGAGAATGCTAGGAAATGACTATGAGAAGAGAGTAATGATTGTTGATACTTCTAATGAGATTGGTGGTGATGGTGATATACCTCATCCAGGGATTGGTAATGCTAGGCGGATGCAAGTCCCTAACTCTGACATACAACACAAGGTTGGTTGGTTAGTAGATTAGTTGACAAAAAAAAAAAAAAAAAAAAAAAAAAAAAGGTTGGTTGGTTAGTAGATTAGATAGCTTGAGTGTTGTTTATTTTTAAATGAGGGTGGGTGTTATATGTGTTTCAATTTGCTTACCTTCAGGTATTGATTGAGGCAGTAGAAAACCATATGCCTCAAGTGATTGTGATTGATGAGATTGGAACTAAACTTGAAGCGATAGCTGCAAGTACGATAGCAGAACGTGGAATCCAGTTAGTCGCCACTGCTCATGGAGCGACCATTGAGAATTTGATTAAGAATCCTTCATTGGACCTTCTGGTTGGAGGTGTACAGGTTAGACTTGATATGCTTGCATACCGTTCAAACCCAAATCAATGTATTGTTTGGAGATTTTATTTTGACATATTATGAGATCTCTTACCAATGGTCATTAAGAAAATTAGTTTAAGGGGCCGATGTTGACCATTTCGCATGGATCTCTTGCGTCTCGATATGTCACCAAAACAAGATATGGGGCACAGGAACCATGTAGCAGATTAAATTGAGTGATATCATGTTGTAGGAACTCGATGGTCTATAAGTCTGGATCAGTTCTTTTTCTGACAACTAGTTATTGAGCATTCCAATTTTCTTTTCTCTAATAGTTATTCTTTCAGACATATTAATGGAGACCTTTGGCAGAGTGTGACTCTTGGAGATGAGGAAGCGACCAGAAGAGGTGGCCAGAAAACTGTCCTTGAAAGAAAAGGTCCTCCAACATTTAACTGTGGTGCAGAAATAGTTTCAAAGACTGAAGTTCGAGTTCATCGTAGTCTTGAAGCAACTGTTGATGCTGTTCTCGCAGGTAGATTCTGTCTTATTGATTTGGAACTGTTGAAAAATGCAAAGTACATATACATAAATGCATCATATATTTGGTTACAACAACATTTTAAGATCTGGCTTGAGTTAATTTTCTTCTTTTGGCTCATCTCCTGGCTAAAAGGTCGATTACCAAACGTTGAAATCCGAAAAGTAAAGTCTCATGGAGTGGAAGTGATTATGGAGAAGGAACCTTTCATCGACGAGACGACTGTGGATAATATACATGAAGAGGAAGCATTAGATGTTTCGAAGCTCACCAATGAGGAAACGATATCTGAAGTCCTTCCAACTAAGGAGATAACTGAAGCAGAATCGTCAGGGCAAGAGACACTGATGTATCTATATGTGTATGGGGTAAGATTAGAATGAATTTTGCAGATTCTCCAGTTTTAATACTCTTATGTATCTCTGCTGATATCCATATACTAATACACAGATTCACCAATTTCTCCAACTCAGATTGCAGAATCAACTGTTCTTCAGGCAATCAAACAGCTAGAGATGGAAACTGCAGTAGAGTTAACTGACGACATTAGCGAAGCAGAAGCCATACTCGCATTACAAGCAAAGATCAGGAAGAATCCTCGGATTAAAGCATTAGCTACATCTCACGGTATACCTGTTTATGTAACAAAGGTAAAAGAAAAAACTAAGAATTTCTTATTCTTCAAGTTTTCTAGTTCCAGCCTCTTTACCAAAAGAAGCTTTTTTGTCTTGCAGACTAACTCAGGAATTCAAGTGGCCAAGGCGATACGGGCATTACTAACCGATTACGAAGATGGGCTCGGAGAATTTGGATCAGAAGAACGTCTAAAACTATCTGAAAAAATGGACGCCTTAGAGGTAACTAAAGAGCTAGTCAAAATTAATTTGATAGTAACCACATTCAGGATTTCTTAACACAAAATCGTTTACATGCAGGAAGCTAGATTAGCGATAGAGCGGATAGTGATACCAAAAAAGGAAACAGCTGATTTACTACCGAGACAACCTAAGATCGTGTCTCTTCAAGGAAAGCTAGTCAGGAAGTATAATTTACGATCAGAAAGAAAATGGAGAGAGGATGAGATGTATCTACGGATCATCCCTTATGGGACAGAAGAAGACAGAGACGACGGTAAAGATGAAGAAGTTGAAGAAGAGAACGGAGAAGAGCTTGACGAGTTCGGTTGTAGCACTGGCGAGTCTAATGGTTCACCCTATGGCATCGACAGGTTACCTTTCTTGCCTGATTAGTTTTATATGTTCGTACAATATTGAAGATACACTTTTGTGAATGAAAATAGATATACTGTATCCTCAAACAAATTTGATAATTGGTAACTATGAACAGAAAGAAACTCAAACTAATGTCGAAAGTTTTTATAGAATGTTGATGTTTTTTTTTTTTGTTTTTTTTTTCCCACTTTAAAAGTCTATCTGTTATCTGATTCGACCAACGGAACGATTTGTGTCACTGATCGCAATTTGAGTTCAACTAATTTTGTTCTTTCTTTCTTGGAAAACTCACCTATTTGCATAGCATTAATCAAATTATTCATCTAACAAAGTGATATTTCAGAGTTAGAAAAGTTATCATTAAATTTCTTTATAAATAAAAAAATAGTTGACTTTACAGCAAATCAACACCTTGAATGATTTGTTCTTACAATTCCTTTTTCGAAAAAGGTTTGTATTAAAGTTGTGTGTGACCTGAGTGACTCTATGCATATCAAACCGTCATGCATTAGAGATTTCTTTAACTTATCTTCTTTTCAGCTATCATGATCCATTTTAATCCTATGATTGTTATTTTTATTTTTTTTGAATTTAATGTTAAATTATATTAAAAAAAAATAAACGTTTTACATCAATGATACAAAACTTTGTTTAGATCCTGTTTTGCTTAAAAACAACTCTGACAATTTAGTGAAATTTTGTTGCAAACCAAGCCTGAATGAATGTGCCATCGACATCAGATATTGTGCTTAGTCTATTGCAGACATTTTTATCAATCAACTTCACCAGCTTCTCCATCGGTGATGGTGGTTCTCCATGGCGCCTGTCATTTCTCTCCTTCCAAATGGAGTGGATAACATTTTGAAAAGTGTAGTTGAGCAAAAACCAGTGAGTCTTGTCCAAATCGTTTCCTGTGAGTAGGTGTATCACTTGCGTCCAGTCCGTGGTGTACTTGTGCTGAAGAAGTCGGATAACCAGCGACTCCCAAACCTGTCGCGAGTATGGACAGTCGAAGAACAAATGCACTCTTGTCTCCGTTGGATTATTGCAGAAAATGCATCCTGTATTTGCAGTGGTGTTCCATGTTGCCATCCTTTTTCCTGTTGTGAGTCTGTTCTTCACCATCAGCCATATGAGGAACGCATACCGTGGAGTTGCTTGAAAGAACCATATCACTCTAGCTTCTGCCATAATTGGGTGCACACTATGGATGTGGAACCATGTGTCCTTTGATTGTTATTTAACTCAAAAGATAATTGATAAACAAGCATTACACACTAGACAAAAGAATAGATATAATTATTTTAGTTATATTTTCGAGCTAAATGGAATAAAAAGTTGGATAAAAGTAAGTAAGTAAGAGTTGAAGTGCGTTATGTAAGAAAGTGCCGTCCAGAGGAGCGAGGACCACTTAAGAGTAGTTAGTTTACGTCTTATACCATTCATAAACCCTTACTCATCTGAGAGGACCGACTATACTTTTGTACTTTACTAGTGCTTTTTTATTCAAGGGACCTCATTTTGGACTTCAGTTCGTTACACGAAGGTTTTCTTAATACTCCATACGCACCTTTTGTGAAACTATAGTTTTCTAGCTAGAAAGTTCAAGTTTTGTTAAAGTCTAGGTCCAGTAGATTATACACTTAATTATGAAGAAGGTGTAAATCGTTCAAACTAGAGGGTGAAGCAATAGTTTTAGGAGGATCGTGGATATTACTAGATTACCACGTATTGGGTTGCATACGGTTAATCTAACAATGTTTTGGTATTTTGTAGGATTCTAAACATTTGTTTCGTCTATATGTATTTGACCGTTTGTTATGAGTTTATAAACCATAATTTAATCATGTATATGGTTATGTGAGTTTTCTTAAGATAGTATATTGGTTTGCAAATTGCAATAGTATCGGATCCAACTCCGTATAATGCATATGTTGTTGAAATTAAAAAGATATATAAAAAGTGTGTTAAGAAAATATTGTTTTAATACCATGGTGTTTCATGTGGTATTGGTCCAACTCGCAAAATGTTTCTAATTTTATCAAATGAGGTATGGTTTAAATGTTCCACAAACGTATTAAAAATGATTTTTTGGTCCACGAACGGACGATAAAGAAATGGATATGTTTAGTTTATTGACGAACAAGCACATACCTCTCCATGTATTAAAAATGATAAATATTCACTTGTCAACGAAAAAAATATATCATATTCACGCAAGAACAAAATAATCTACAATCGTATCAGAAATAGAAATACGTTAAAAGGTTAAAATAGATATACAAATAACATTTAATTTCTTACCATAATATGTAATATACTAATTTGTATCAATACTTAAGCAATGTGTTATACAATGACATTATATGTCCATCAAGTTTTGTAATGTATATCGCTTTCGGCCATGTAGCGGTTTTGGTAGAGAGTAGAGACGTGTTTTAAACAAATACTGCATGGGATGTTTAATTAGATGATTGGTATATATGTCCATATGCGTTATTGTCTTAGCATCAAACTGACAAAAAGAGTTAGACTACCATCAACATATCTGCAATTTGGTAAACTTCCGTAATTTGTTTCATCTACCCAATCAAAACAATATATGAATATAGTACCAGAGAATCTTGAGTATCTAAATTAACCAATACTATACAAATCGTATCTCCATTGCACAAGCTAAGATTCTTGGATATCCAATCTAACATATTTAAAACAATCTATTAGTAATCTCAAAAATTAGGTATTTCTGTCTATTATGGTCTCTTCAAATAGTTTTTTTTCTTCCTCTCTGGATAAATAAACTCTCTTTAATAGTTGGGTTGAAGTTAGTGTTTTAATCACTTTTTCTTCGAGCTTCCAATTGGTATTTCACTTCGTCTATCCACGACAAAATCCAAAATCGTTTCCGTTAATAAACTTTTTTAAAAATCATAAAGAGTCTTCAACTTGTTATTAACATATATGAAATAGACTGAATTTTTTTGTCCTAGTCTTTATATTTAATTTCAAAGAATCAAAATGACAAAGATAGTGATTTGGACATCAACTCATCATGATTCATGAATATTCTCTAAGTTCTTTCTTTTTAAAATGTCTATTCAATATATATTGACATAGTATAGAGAGATTCATGGTTGCTTTTCCTTGTTAGTGATATCTTGTTATTTTATAACTTCGGTTATTTTCAGTCGATTCAGCCGATAGAATCAAAAATCCAATGAAACGACTTTACTTGGATCCTTTGCTTCGGAGTTACGTTAGTTAACTCAAATGGTCAACTAAACTAAAGGCCAACCCAAAAAAAAAAAAAGTCGGCATCGATTGACTTCTAACTACGACAACTTATAAAATTTGAGTCCATTCACAAATCACAATTGTCCCCCATATTTGCCTTTTTATATTGTGAACTAGTTTAGTTGGTTTATCATTCAAAGGCACTCTAATTACACAATCTTTCTTTCTCCTAATTACACATGTCATCTTCAACACTTAAACTTTTCTTTCTTCTTGAAATTTTCCTTTGTGGGTATATACTAGGAATACATTTACAATCTAGTAATGAATTGATCCGCATGCATTATTTCAAAAAGTTTTCATTCTTTGTATTTTTCTTAGCTTTCATATATTTTATCATTATATGTTGACAAAAGGAATATTGCATATATGTATTAAAAAGTGCATCTTATTTAGCCTCGATTATAAATCTCCTTCCACGACCGCCTTTATTTTGTTTTTTGTCGTCTCGACCGTCTTATCTATTTTATAATGTATAGCATTTCAATGAGATTCATCATGACCCCAATGCCATTTCTCTATATAAATGCCTCAAGCATGTGATGAAAATACACAAAACCATTGTATACCAACTTTACAAAATCATTAACACCTTTCTAAATTAAATCATTAGCACATTAACACATGGCTAACTCGAAACTCTGGCTGTGCTTATTCTTGATATGCGTTTCCTTATCGATTTCATCAGCGTCTCGACCACTGCAGCAGCGATCTCTATACGTAGATGGTATGAAACGAGGGCGTATGATGAGAGAAGCAGAGAAAGTGTTGAAAGCGAGTATGGAGAAGCTAATGGAAAGAGGTTTTAATGAGTCTATGAGACTAAGTCCTGGAGGTCCCGATCCTCGCCATCACTAAGTCTTATACTCTCGTAGTTCTGAATTCGAGGATGTATATTTTGTTCTTGATCGAGAAGCGGTTTAGAAGAAAACATATCAATCCTTTTCTCTCTCTCTCTCTCTTTTTTTTTTTGTTTGTTTGTAAGCCTTGTTTGTACGTTCGGCGTAAACAATAAATTGATGTAACTGTTCGTTACGAATTTTATGAATTGTGCATGCTTTACGTACCTTATACATTCCACGATATAGCTAGTAGTCTAGTAGAGAGGCCTTTACATATAAAGTATATGAGAAAGGGTAAAGAAATATACTTTGAAAAGGGAAACTGATTAGTTTAAGCTATCCTGTATTTGATTCTCTTGGTGGCTGGCTCGTGTAGATTAAACACTTTAAATTATGTTTGGAAAGTATAGTATAATACACTCTTTCTCCTCATCGTCTACCAAAATTACAAAAACATATATATATATATATATATATATATATATAAAGAGAGAGAAAGATAGTGATTGAAGTAAAAAAAAAACAGGGGAAACACAGAGATCTGGTTATAAGGAAAACTATACTTTTTATTTAAGATCGAAGTCAACTTCTTCAATTTTATAATCTTTCTTTAAGAGATCAAAAATGAAACCTATGATGTCTCGAATTTTTTCATTTCCTTCTTATTAGTTTCGTTACAAATCTACAAAAACGTACAAGTCGTCCCAACCTTGAGCTTGACGAATGACGATCAAACAAATAGTAATAATTCAAGATTATAATTCAAAGTAAGTTACAAATTAAAAAGAATCTTTATATATGAAAAAAATTACAAAAACGATGAAAAAATTAATTATCTGTTGGAAGAGGATACTTACAATACCTCTCATTCTTCATACACATAAAGAATCTCTCATAAGCCGAAGCCATTTGAGTCGCTGTAAACATGGAAAGAGCGTATTCTTTGCAAGCTAGTCCTTTCATCTCCAAAACCCTAGACCCATCTCTTACAACAGAATCCAAAGTTTCAACAAGAGATCTCATGTTTGGAGAAAATGTGTACCCAAAACGCTCATCCACTACCACTGTCCCAACAATGCTCGGATAGTTAGGTACTACGACCGGTTTCCCACAATGCATCGCCTCAATGATCGTCAAATCAAGCCCTTGTGGTCTTAACGTCGGGTTCACAAACACATCTAAAGCGTTGTAGAAACCAGAGAGCTCTTCTGGCTCTAAAGCTCCTAAAACCCTAACGTTTTCACCCAACTCCGCGTATCTTTTTCCCCAAGGACCAGATCCAGCCACAAGCAGATACACTTGCGGGTGAGTTTTAACGATCGAAGCAAACGCTTCGTAGAGAAGTGGATGTCCTTTGTCTCTCACCAAACGTCCAGAGACACCCATCACAATAACTGTCCCATTACCATCAGGAACACCGTGTTTGGCCCTGAACCTAGCTCCAGACTTAGGGGAATACACAAACTTGGTCTGGTCAACTCCGTTGACTATAACGTGAACGTTTCTCTTAGGAAGCTGATAGATGTTAACGAGAACCTCACGCGCGCTGTTGCTTATGCAAATGTGCTGTTTATATCTCGGGAAGAATCTGATCTCATCGACGAGTCTAGGCATCGTTTGTTGAAGATCAGAGCTAGTAGGACGATCATTCGAAAGCTCTTGAAAAAGATTGGAATGCATAATCTCGTACCAGATACCGTGCCATGTCACAGCTATGTCACCGTTAGGCACCATTTTGACACGCCAATGAGGCAGAGAAACACTCTCCGTATGAACATAATCGAAGGGGTGATGATCTGCACCGTTGATTCTGTCGAAGATCTCGAAAGCTTGAGAGTGGTTTAGTGTGCCGTGTTCGTTTGGAGCAAAGTAAACATGGAGATCCCCATTGTTGTGATACTCTTCACGGTTACTTCTGTCGGAAGAAACCGTGAAGACGTGAATCTCGTGACCTCTTGAGGCAAGAGAATTGTAGAGAGTGTAAGCGTGACGCTCCATTCCTCCGGGGATCGAACCAACAGGCCATGATTTACAAAACACGGCAAGTTTGAGCTTCTCGGAGATTGGCCCGAGAGAGAGTTTGTTCCAAGGGAATGTAAGGTCTCGTAGATCTCCAGCGAACGGAGGAATATTCACCGAGGAAAATGTCACCGGAGAGTAATCGAACTGTGAGAAGAAGATGTAGTAAGAAGAAGAGAAGATGAGTGCTAATGTAATGATTGTTGTGAACCTGAATGAAGTGGAAGAAGAAGAAGACAGACTTGTTCTTGAAGAATGGTTCTTGAAGGCCATTTTCTTGGTTTGCTTCTTTTGTGAATTTGGATATTGTAACTATTGAGGTTGATTCTTTTGCTTAAATTTCGGATCTTTTCTCAAGTTTTTATATCAAAGTTTCGTTTCTCAATGTAATTGCACATGGTCTAGCTTATTTTTATATGCTTTCCACATTCAATTAAGTCAAATCTCTCTACTAATCAACTGAGATTTGTAACTAAACCGGTATAATAAATTCCTCGGTTATGTCCGGTTTAGTTTCGAAAGCGTAGGAGTGTATATTACACCGTCACACTAAACACATGTGTAATTCCCCTAATTTCTCGGGTTTCTTTAAGGCGCGTGAGCTCAAAGCGCGTGTTTCTACGCGATTCTCGCGACTCCAAAAAAAATTTGCTTCCTAGGGTTTGTTTCGTCGTTGCAATCTCAGTTGAATGTTCATGAACCCACCGATCCTAAAATCTCTCACACGATCTTTCGATTCCTTGTTTGAAATCTACAGTATTGGCGCTCAAACCCTAGAAAAACCCTAAATTTTCCGTTTCGGAGAAATCTCGTCAACGAGTGCAATGGCGTCTGGTCCTATAACCGGTGGTGGTGTTCCGAAGACGAAGCATAAATGGAGTGATAGTGGAAACAAAAGCCAGAAACGATCGAGACCCACGACGGTGAGACCGGTTCCGCTCGTGTCTCCGTCAAATTCGCTTGGTTCGGAAGAGAACCATCAGATGATGAAGATAAGTTTGAGCTCAATTTCTAAGCTTGAAGTTAGGAACTTGAAACGGAAACTAATGGCTGAGCTTGAAGAAGTTAGGAGCTTGATTAAACGGTTCGAACCACAAGGTAACTTCGCCGGCGGTTTTGGGTCCGCGGAGCTACCACCTCTGTCGAACAAGAAGGTGAAAACAGCAGCGAACGGTGGTAAGAAGGGAGTACACGGAGCAGCTGCTGCGTCTGATAAAGGTACGGTTCAGATTTTGAAGAGCTGCAACAATTTGCTTACGAAGTTGATGAAGCATAAGTCTGGATGGGTTTTCAATACTCCTGTTGATACGGTTAGGCTTGGTTTACATGATTATCATAATATAATAAAGAAGCCTATGGATTTGGGAACAGTGAAGACTAGGTTGAGTAAGAGTTGGTATAAGTCACCTTTGGAGTTTGCTGAGGATGTTAGACTTACTTTTAACAATGCAATGCTGTATAATCCTGTTGGGCATGATGTGCATAGTATGGCTGGGATTTTGTTGAATCTGTTTGAAGAGAAATGGGGACCGCTTGAAAAGCAGTATGAGTTACTTAATAGGAGGCAAACACCAGTCCGTGATATTGATTTCCATGCTCCTGTTTCAACGAACACTCATAGTGTAGAGCGATTACCGTTACGTCCTCCGTCACGTTCCTCGTCTCCACCAACTAAAATAGTTGAAAATAGGACTGTGGAGAGAGCAGAATCGATGACAAACCCAGTGGAACCTGCAGTTCTAACTGTTGTCCCCGAGAAGAGGCCTGAAGAAGAGGAGGCGTCTGGAAACAGGGACTTGACATTTGAAGAGAAGCGGAGTCTTAGTGAGGACCTTCAGGAATTACCTTATGACAAGCTAGAGGCAGTTGTGCAGATTATAAAGAAGAGTAATCCAGAACTCGCTCAACAAGACGATGAGATTGAGTTAGATATTGATAGTCTTGATCTCGAAACACTTTGGGAGCTTTACAGATTCGTCACTGAATATAAGAAGAGCTTGAGCAAGAAAAAGGAGGAACTGGCATTGGGCTCAGTAAGAGATGCTGAATCTGTTCACAATAGTGTCCAAGAACCGGTGAGAGCAAATAAATAATTGTTGTTATTCACTTCTCTTACTTCTTCCATATAACTTGTACTAGGCTAATACTATCATGTTTCTTCTTCCGTCTTCGCAGAGCACTCTAACAACTGGCCTTAAGTCCCCAAAAGGTACTGAATTAGGTGTGAGATAGTATCAAACTCTACTATATTAGTCTTCTAGCCCCACTGCAATAATTCTTCTTTAATTTGTTTTTGACACTTTAAAAGGTCATGTGGCATCCCCTGTTCGACAAGAAGTAAATGCTGGTGGATCAAGTAGTTCTAACAGTTCTAGTAGTGGCTCAGGCTCGTGTTCTAGTGGTAAATTTTTTAAACTGCTTCTGTTCTTTCCTTATCAACATCACATTTCCAAACCAGATTTACTCATTCCTCATTTGTTATGCAGATTCTGATAGCGACAGCTCAGGACATGGATCTGATAACGGTAATTAACCAAGATTGTGGAAGTATTTAGCATAGGTTGGAGCGATCACGTTGTCAAACTTTTTGCATCTCTTTCAGTAGCAAAGCTAGGTTGCCTTTTTTTTTCCAGCCTTTTCCCCATCGGATTGTTTCTGTATTAGGTTCTTGTCAACTGTACAGAAAAGTGAACGTTTGAAGTGTTTTGTTTTGGCCTTGTCATCAAGTGAACAGGCTTGTTCTAAACTTTTTAATTGTTTTGTGGTTGTTACGTTCATAATTGCTCTCCTATGGCCATTACTGGATTTTCTTTGGTGACTAGTTTTGCTGGGCCAGATCAGAGAATAGTTTCTCCTAAAAATTCAATCCGAGACCTTCGTGGAATTGTTTTTTTTTTTTTTTAAGTTTTCTATCATATCACTATTTAGAACCAATTAACAACAACAAAAAGGGGACTTGCTACCTAATAGAGAAGGATCACCAACTGGTGGTTGCATGGAACAACGCTATTTTTTGATGCTTGTACGTGAAGATATTGGCTTCTTTCAAACATCAAACATAGATTCATGTGCTCAATAGCAAGAAGAAGAAGTTCTAAAAGAGCTAATTTCTTCAGTTAAGTCTGTTTCAAATGTCGATACAAACTTCAACAGATTCGCGGATTATTCAATCCATCTTCCAAGTTGTGCTTGCTAGTCTTCTAGTTCTAGGTTCCGTGAGTTTGATCCTTGATGAACTCAAGAGTAACGAGAGTCGAATATTCCAACTCTATGGTTTCAGACAAAGAGAGGCAGTGTTCGTCACCAAAGAGGATCAGCTTGATGAGAGCTGCAATGTCTTTGAAGGACAATGGGTTTGGGACAATGTCTCTTACCCTCTTTATACAGAGAAGAGCTGTCCTTACTTAGTCAAACAAACAACATGTCAACGAAACGGACGGCCTGATTCTTATTACCAGAACTGGAGATGGAAACCAAACTCATGCGACTTGCCCAGGTAAGAAAGAAAAAGCATATGTTGTGATTCTTTCGAAGCCAAACTTGAGCAATGTTTTAAAATCTCTGAGATGTTTCAGGTTCGATGCTCTGAAACTGTTGGACGTGTTGAGAAACAAAAGACTAATGTTCATAGGAGACTCGGTGCAAAGAAGCACTTTCGAGTCGATGGTATGTATGGTACAGTCAGTTATCCCTGACAAGAAGAAGTCCTTTCACAGGATTCCTCCTATGAAGATCTTCAAAGCTGAGGTACATAAAAACTCATCTTCCTTGGAAGAGATTTTCAACATGAATGATAAGAAAAGGCAAAGATAGTTTCTTACACTAAAGTGTATGCAATTGATCAGGAATACAATGTATCCATCGAGTATTACTGGGCGCCTTTCATCGTAGAATCAATTTCAGATCATGCAACTAATCATACAGTACACAAAAGATTGGTTAACCTTGACGCCATTGAAAAACATAGCAAGAGCTGGGAAGGCGTTGATGTTCTAATCTTTGAGAGCTATGTATGGTGGATGCATCAACCTAAGATCAATGCAACGTAAGCTATATTATAACGCATAAGCCATATTTGAGTATAGTTTGCATTGGAGAAAGAGACTAGAAGGAAAACTCATATATATGCATATGCAGGTTTGGAGATACCAGTGATGTCCGAGAGTATAATGTGACGACTGCTTATAAAATGGCGTTAGAAACATGGGCCAAGTGGTTTAAGACGAAGATCAATCCCGAGAAGCAAAGAGTTTTCTTCACGAGTATGTCTCCTACTCATCTATGGTATGTAACACTTAACAGATTATAGATGGTTATTAGAGAAAGCATATTCAATTTCCAAAGACAAGGATAGTGATTTTGGTGTGTGATCTTTTTTGCAGGAGCTGGGAGTGGAATCCAGGAAGCGATGGAACATGTTATGATGAGTTATATCCAATAGACAAACCATCATATTGGGGCACAGGATCAAATCAAGAAATCATGAAGATAGTTGGTGATGTTCTTAGAAGAGTTGGAGAAAATGTCACGTTCCTGAACATTACAAAACTCTCAGAATATAGAAAAGATGGACATACAACTGTGTATGGTGAACGGAGAGGGAAGCTCTTGACAAAGGAACAAAGAGCTGATCCTAAAAAATATGGAGATTGCATCCACTGGTGTTTGCCAGGAGTTCCTGATACATGGAATGAGATTCTATATGCATATTTGCTACGCAGTCACCGCAATTCATTCTGATCCCTTCTTGGGAGTGTCAAGCTCAAGTTTATCAAGTTTTGTTTTGGAGCAGATATGAAAGCAAGAAAAGATGGGATAATATTTTTGGTTATTCACTGTCAAAAAAGCTTCAATCACAGAGCAGGTTAGCTCATTTATGTTTAAATAAGGTAACATGAGTCTCACTCAAGATAAATCACAGGGCGTATTTTAACTTGTACAATATGAGGTGAACAAAAAATCTCACAATAGCTCCCATTGGGAATCTTCTGATTCAAGTAGCTGTGAGCTTTTGGAGTCCATGGCTTTCACTTGTTTAGAGTCTTCCCCAGTGGCCAGATCAGAACCCATCTCCGCATCTCCAAACCAAATTGCAAGTTGCTCATATTCCTTCTCTCTTCTTCTTTTTGAAGTTAAAGCATCCAAGATCTTTCTCTGCTGATTATAGAGACAGGTAAAATTAGGCGATGAGAGATAATTAATGCTAAGATTTTCTAAGGGGTTAGATCATGTAAGCCAAAATTCAAGTATAATATCAGTCAGAACAATCTGTAATCAAGATTAGTATTCACTAAAAAGAAAGTTAAGGTTCAAGTTTATATATCACAAAGAAATATCTTAGAGAAAGAGGGAGAAAGCAGTTTAGAACCTTGAAGGATCTGAGTTTCTTAGTCCTAAGATGCATTGCATAAAGCACACTGTCGTCAACATACAAGGGGTCTTCTCGAGATTGCATGCTGTTTAATGCATTGGTATCCAATGGAGAAATGGTCTTAACACGCATTGCATTGTTGTCAACATACGAGGAGTCTTCTCGAAAATCGATGTGGTACAATGCATTGATATCCAATGGAGCAACATCAGATTTGTCATTCATCACATCTAACAAAAGAAAACGTGTGAGGAGACCAATTGAAGGTTTTAGAACTGTTAAGTGAACCAGAAATGAGTAGAATTTTTTTAAAAATAGAGAAAACAGAAGCACCAACCCGCATTAGAGGATCTCATGTTTGGCACATTATCTTGAACAGGTACATCTGTAATCTTGGTGGCGAGTGGATCGTTCGGACTTGAATCATTATCCTTAAAGATACCAAGCGCAGGAAGAACGGCGTCATCATTACTCTCTGCTACTGTCCCAAAACCTCTTATAGAACTTTGAGTAGATTGAGATTCTGTGGAAACAACACCTCTGCACGATACATCTCCAACTTCTACACTTTCCCCGCATGGAGAAACTTTATGAGGGGTGAAAGTGTTAGTGATCCGAGACTCATCATCGGTAACTATTGGTTCTTCATCACCAAGAGTAGTGGTTGATGTCAAATTAGCATCACAGTAGTCTTCAAGCAATGAAGATGTAGAAAGTATTTCTCCATCCGGCAAGGAGGATTCAACTCTAACTTCTTCTACACTTTCCCCATCTGGAAAAACCAAAGAGCTTCCAGGAGAAGAGTTTTGAGTGGTTAATGTATTGGTGTTCTGAGACTCATCATCAGTAATTATTGATTCTTCATCACCAATAGTAGAGGCTGATGTCAGAGAAGTATCCCAATACTCTTCAAGCAATGGAGATGTAGACAGTATTTCTTCGTCAGACAAGGAGGAGGAGGGCGATATATTCTCCTCAAAACCATCTTCTTGAACTAAATTCTCCTGCAAAATATCGCCTTGAACTCGTTCCTCAACTAGAACATGTTCTGAAATGTCAAATTTCTGATGTGACGGTGGATCAGAACGACTTTTACAACTCGGTGAATAGAGTAAATGGTCTTTCTGCACAATAGAAGCTTCGGAAGAACTGTCCTCTGCAGCTTCCTTTGGTTGATCAGAAGGAATTTTACAACTCGGTGAATCAACAGGGTCATGGTCTTGCTGCAAAATAGAAACTTCGGAAGAACTGTCCTCTGCAGCTTCCTTTGGTTGATCAGAAGGAGTTTTACAACTCGGTGAATCAACAGGGTCATGGTCTTGCTGCATGATAGAAGCTTCGGAAGAACTGTCCTCTGTAGCTTCCTTTGGTTGATCAGAAAATATCTGAGGTGTCAATGTGTTAGTGATATGAGTCTCCTCTTCATCAGTAACTATTGTTTCTTCATCACTAACAGTAGTTGCTGATGTCAGATTAGCATCATGATACTCTTCAAGCAATGGAGATGTAGAGAGTGCTTCTCCATTAGACTCATCATCAGTAACTACAGGTTCTTCATCACCAATAGTAGTGGCTGATGTCAGATTAGCATCATGATACTCTTCTGTAGAGTGTGTTTCTCCATCAGACAAGACCTGATGAGACTCTTCATCAGTAACTAATTGTTTTTCATCAACAAGAGTAGTAGCATCACATTCGTCTTCAATCAACGGAGATGTAGAGAGTATTTTATCTCCAACAGGAAACGAGGAGGCTGATGAATTCTCCTGCAAACTGTCTTCTTGAACTCGTTTCTCAACCACAACATGTCCTGGCATGTCAAAGTTCTGATGAGACGGTGGATCAAAAAGACTCTCACGTCGAGGTGAAGCAACACGATCACCATGGTGTTGCTTCACATTATAAGATACAGAAGAACGGCCCTGTTCTGCTACTTCCTTTGGTTCACCTCTAACAGATTCAAATCCCGGAAGATCACTAGGTTTTAAACAAAGCGTGCTCTGTTCCAACATAAGAAAACCATAACTTAATCGTCTCTACTCTCTAAAACATCATTACCCTAGAATTTAATATGACAATTATGAAACAATGGACTTACGTACGTACCTGAGAAGTGAAAGAGTCAACCTCAACAAGTAAAGTTTCCAACTTGTTATAGATTTTACCAAACCAAGCTCTTCCTTTAGATTCTAGTCCCATGATGATGGCTCACGCTAACCTGAGAATTTTGACATCATAGCTAGTTCTCAAAATCATATAGAAAAGAGAACCTATAGGCAACTCTCTCGAATTTTGTGACCAAATCACGAACGATCATCGGTGAAAAAGAGAAACTCGTATATAGACCGACATATCGAATTATATTAGATAAGCAAAAAAAAAACGTGACTTTGAGACGAAAAACACAAAGGAGATGAAAGTAAAACAAACCCAAAAATTTAAAGTAGACAAATAGATGATGAGAGAAGGTCAGGAAAGAGATGAGAATTTTACCTGAGAAACTGAGAAGAAGGAAAGACTACAACAACAACAACAACATAGGAAGCAACGAGAGAAAGAAGAGAAAAACATAATCACACAACAATTAATAAATATAGCTTTATTATATCAAGATTTTTTCATTAATTAATCCTTTTTAAAAGTAAATATGGATTCCGGTCTAGTATGGGCCTCAAATTAAAGACTCTTTTGTTGAGTCTTAAACGGGCTTTCAATATAAGGCCTCAATGTAAGTCAAAATGGGTCATGAATCATGCACACGCCACAAGTGGACAAAAAACATGATCATGTGTAATGCATACGTTTCGTTGAAGATTGATCCAAAATAAGAAGACGTGGATTACGCCACGTGGACAAAAGAGGCATGGGTCTGACGATAAATCCTACATTGGGGAGTGTGCATCTGGATTGATCCCTCTCCATCATTCCTTCCATCCTCAAACTTTTTTTTTTTTTTTTTTTTTTTTTTATAATCTTTATTCAAATCTTGTTGAAAATTCCATTCACATTCTAATGATGTGTGTGTGAGTGAGTATATATAAATAGATGCAACTCTCTCTATACAAACATAATATAAATACATATTAGTATATTCACCTACATATCCGATTATTCATACACACATTGTTAGAGATCGGTCATATAGAGAGATTGACATGGCGACTTCCACCTTCTCTTCTCGTGGTGCACAAACCATGAACACCATGTTCGTCAAGTAAGTTTACCTATATAGTGTCCGATTATTTGAGCAAATGCATTTTTGTTTTGTCTATGCTAATTTACTCTATTGTGAAAATCTATTCATATTCTAGGAATGATCATAAAGTTATGATTTGGTTCTTTGACCAAATAATAGTTGTGTGATTGCTTAGTTAGTGTCATGTCATATATTAACGCATGCAATTGCATATATATAGGCCGATGCTTAGGAAATCGATTCACAAGAAGAGTGCGTCACACGACATAGTGAGGGAGACGGCCAAGACGGAAGGCTCCGGCGCCGGAGAGGAAGTGAAGACGATGAGAGGCTTCTACGGCGCCGGAGAGACGTCGTCACCAGCGACTAGTTGGGTGCCACATGAAGGCACGGGTATATACTATCCAAAAGGGCATGAAAAGGTGATGCAAGATGTGCCTCCTCCAGCTGGAAGCCACGCGGACGAGCTCGTTAATTGGTTCTTCTAACCAAATTGTCCAGTGAAACTCTCATGTCATCTCCATCTCATCATAATCTCTCTATATTAACGTCTATTGTTGTATTGTAAGGGAGAAAACAGTAAATATATGTATGTGTAATTAAGTTGATATGTATTGTTGTCATGTAACCAATGATAATGAATAATTAATGATGGTTAATTGGTTATAAGATGAATTAGGTACCAAACTACCAATGCATGTAGCATTATCCACGTTAATTGATTGACTTGGTTTGCTTCTGTACCTTTGTAATGAATGACCAACTAAAGCTTTTGTTTACAATGATTAGCGTCAAACTTAATCCAAAATCCACCGAACAAAAATTCATACTCATTTTTATCGAATTGTATAGTTTATGCAAAGTAGTAACAAGTGGGACCAAAATCAGAGTGTTTGATTATTATGGATACAATATCTCACGTTCAAAGTTGAGTAGGATTTAAGTGGTATATATAAGATTTCTTGGTTTGATTTTTGGTTCTCCATATCCCAATATATGGAAAATCTTCTTCACCAAAATATTCTCATAATTGTTGGGGAAGCAACGCACAGTTGCGCAGCGGAATAAAGTTTCACACTAACTTATGTGAACCTGTGAGGAAATATAATAATCTTGGTAGCAGAAACTTCAAAGCGTAAAATAAACGAGACACAAAATTATATAGTACGTGGAAAACCTTCCCAATGTGAGGAGTAAAAACCACGGGACCGTAGTCCACTCAAAATTCCACTATCACCAATGTATTTGAGTACAACCACGTCCTCTCCAGAGACTAAGGCTACAAGTAGCAATCTCAATAAGAAAACAACACAAGAGAGAGAACACAAAAGACTAAAAATATGCAGTTCGAGACAATCCTAGATTTACTAAGATTCCGGCAACCTATTTAGATCTCCACCGTACATATTCTAGATAAACAGGTCAGGAACAACTCTGCAAAATTTCAGCACAAACCAAGAAGATCTCACCGTTGGATTTTACAAACACTTACGATAGATGCTGAAGAAAAATCTGGAAATTCCATACACTACCAGTCACGCTGAAACTCAGATTTCTCACACACCAACCGTTAAAACAAGATCTCCACCGTCAAATATGTAGAACACTGAGACACGAAGCCATCCTAAAAAAATCAGCCAGATCGGAGTTCGTTTGAATGTCCAAACGTGCAAAACACCAAACCCTAAAGGTTCTGTTTTTCTCTTCAACTCTCTCCTCTCTATTTTTTGGAAGAACGTCTTATTTCCTCCTCAAAACTACCATATCATACCAGATCCATCCCGAACTTTGACCTCATTCTAGATCTCCCTCAAATTTAAGTTCTCCACCTATTTCTTCCCGAATGGATAGTTCAATTCCTATTTCTCCGTGAATTAAAACTTCTTATCTAATTCTCCATAAATATAGTTTATATGGTTCACTGTTGGTTTAATATTTGGTTAACCAATTAACAAATCCTATTAGCCGGATTAAACCTACTTTCAATCTCATTTCAAAATTAAACCATCAAACCCCAAAATTAAAAATATCAATAAACCAAAATTAATTTTCTTTTTGGTTTTCTCTATCATCTCTGACGTGAGATTCCCCATACATAATCGTTTGCAATTGATTAAATCATGTACAACATCTAGCTCTTAAACAATGAAAGCAAGATTGTGAATCAATCAACATGGAGGAAAAATCCCAGAATTTCAAAATTTCAATTCGATATCAAAACAACAAAGCCCAAAAATCAAACTAAGGGGGTGTTATTGGATCGTGGATTTTAAAGGAATTTGATGTATTTAGAAATCAAATGCTATTCAATTGTGTATTTAAAAAAATCTATTAAAATCTAGTGTTATATAATCACACTTATTGTTTGACATATTATTGTTTGATTTTTTTTCAATCCTTTTATATAATCACACTTATTCATCAAATCTGTGTTATTTTTGATTTTTTTTTTTGTGTTCTATAATTTTTTTTCTGGGTTCATGATCTATAACTTTTTTTTTGGATTCATGATCTATAACTTTTTTTCTGGGTCCATGATCTGTAGTATTTTTTTCTGGGTTCATGATCTATAACTTTTTTTTTCAGGGTTCATGATATAATCACATTTTTTTTTTCTGGGTTCAGTGTCTGTTTCTTACTCCACAAACCCTATGTTAATTGAAGTCTTCCATGACCTGTGTAAAAGTCTTGATGTTGTTAATTTAATATGATTTTGGTGTATAACACAATTTATGGATAATTTTTTTCTTTTTTTTTCCTATAAATAACTTCAAAAAAAATCTATAACAATCACCAAAAAATATATTGTCAATGACTTTCAAATCCATGCATTAAAAATCCACACAAATACATTAGACTTTTAAATCCACTAATGTCCTGCGTTAATTAAAATCTATTAAAATTCTTAATCCAATAGCAGCCCCTAAGAAACCAACCAACGAGACACACCACCCAAACTCTCTCTCTCCTCTCTCTCTCTCTCTCTCCAAATTTCTTATTAGATTATGGGCTTCCAACTCAAAACCAATTGGTAAAGAGTGGAGAGACCCATATCTTATAGATATCACTTAAGATCCTACTCAACTTCCAATATGTGATATTGTATCCCTAATACGCCCCCTCGAGATGATGGTTTTTCTAAGCATCAATCTCGGTATGTTCGGGCATGAATCGGTGTGCCTACTATTGGACCGGACCGATTGTGGATTGGGTAGAGCATGTGCGGACGGGCTCTGATACCATATTAGATTATGGGCTTCCAACTCAAAACTAATTGGCAATGAATGGAGAGGCCCATATCTTATATATACCACTTAAAATTCTACTCAACTTCCAATGTGAGATATTGTATCCCTAATATTCCCAATTATCACGCGTTAAACAAATTTGATCGATTCAACAAATAGTGATCTCATTTCTTTGGAATTGATCTTGTGATAGAAGTTCAAGACTTCTGAATTTCAAATTCAATCGGAAACCCCAAACCCAAATTTTTTGTTTTAATTTTGTTAATTGCCAAACCCAGAAATTAAAAAAACGAGAATCAAAGAAATGAGAAACCATTGCACATTTGAAGAAGTAAAAGCAAAAAAAAAATAAAAAAAAAATTGAAAGGACTGTGTTTGAAGTAGACCATGATTCTCCTGTTCTTAGGCATGAATTCACGGATGGTGTTTTCTTGATCCTCATAACGGAAGGTAGAAGAAAAACCAGTCAAGCAGAAGAAGATATTGTATTTATATATGGGTCGGGTCTGGTTTAAAAATTGGTTTCATACCGAATTTGTGTCGGTTATTATTGGGTTTGGTTCGTAAACCATTTAAACCGAGAAAATTGGAGAAATTGATGAAAACTATCAATTCGGGGAAAAATAGGTGGAGAACTTAAGTTTGAGAGATATTTAGAACGAGGTCAAAGTTCGGGGTAGATCTGGTACGATATAATAGTTGAGGGGGAAATAAGACGTATTTTCCTATTTTTTTTTCTTATGCCAATAATTAGGTGATGAGGGTTTATATAGTGTCTCATAACCCAAAACCCAATATTAATCTCATGGATTAATATAATTGCCCAAATCCAAATTTGGTTAACCAAACCCAATTGGTTTCTCCACTAGGAGGAAAACCTAACAATAATTTGGTCTAGGAATGGCTTATCGAGGCAGAGCATGATGCTAAAACTGTTGATGCACCTTGAACGGTTATGCCAATTGGTTATCACTTTAATCTTCACATTATACAGTTTTTAATTCATTAGTTGGTGAAAATGTGCAGAGAGAAAAAAATGATTGCACTAACTTTTATCTTGCAAATGATAGTTTGGATAGAGTTGGTCTACGCCTTGCCTTCTCCATGACATCATAAAAATCTTTGATTATATTTAAACAAATAGTCATTGACTTAAACGTACGTACCAACATTTTTTTATCGTAGTACTAGTTGTATCTTGTATGATGTTGGTGTATGTTACTATGTATATTGCACTGTTAAACTCCAATGTTTTGGAATTATATTGTTTGTTCCATTAAATGTATATAAAAGTAATTTTTGAGGATGTCATTTGGTTCCCGATTGTTGATTACATCTTCAGATTTTGTCACAGTTTAGTGTAATTGTTAAGCAAAGTCAACCATAAAACCATAAGTGTACGTAATATTTTTTAACAATATTTTTTTTAATTAACGATTACAAGTTTAATATTGTTAATTACGCTTCTACAATTTTTTTTTAAATATAATAAATAATTTAGATATCCTACTTATTAATTGGGAAGTACAAATATAAAACTAACCTTAATATGTGTAAAAAAATTATATTTAATTGCCACTAAAAAAACTTAATTAAGATTAAATAATTAATTAAATAAATATTTTAATTAAAAAACGAAAATAGGGGAAACATCAAATAAAATAAATTGTAGAAAAGTTAAAAAAAATCAGTTAGAATCAAAACTAATTTGTACTTACTAAAAAACTAACAGATAATTTTTTTTTTACATATTAGTTATATATTTTTTACTTACTTCACAACTATAGCAAAGATTTAACAAAGGTTTAAATAATTTTATTCTTACATACAAATGTTTTATTAACATGTTTTTAATAAATATTTTTAAAATACAAAAATTATCATATAAGCAACAAAATTTTAATTACAAACCATTATAAATAACATAATAACAAAATAAATTATTACAAATTTTCATTAAAAAAAATTCAGCCCGTGGTTTTCCGCGGAATAGTACCTAGTTTTAAGGTATTTAGATATGCAAATAAGTTAATATAATAAGAAAATCAACATCCTTAATAAATCGTCTTTATACCATTTGAGCCTTAATTTTTCACAAAAAAAAAGAAGAAAAACATAAAAATTTCATTAACTGCTTGAATTTTTGCTATAATTTCTGCAACTCATTGAAAATCCCTAAAACTGTGTCAAAATTATTTAACCATCTCCTTCAACTTCTCAGAATCGTTCTCTAGGCCACTTTTTAGTTTTTCATTCGAGAGATCTAACTGAGAGGTATTATTACATAATTTTAGAAGTAAATCTAGATGTTAAACTGCTAAATCAAGCCAAGTAGACTGGGTGTTAGAATAAGATCTGGCTATATCCAAGATCTTTGTTGTATAGATTATATTCGGTAGTTTAGATTCTCTTATACTCACTATATATATTGACATATCAATGAGACTAACTCCTCAACGGAGATTACATAGAATCTTACATGGTAACATATTTGCGACCTAAAACCTGCTCAACTTTCTAAGGTTTTAAGCCGCTCTCTCGATCATGCTCCGCTCTCTTCTCCTCTTCTTCTTCTTCTTCATTCACTTCGATCTCCTTTGATCTCTCTCTTCTATTTTCTGTTCTCATCTCCTCTCTCTCACTATGGCCACCACGTTTCCTCCAAAGAATGACAAGCCTTTCGGCATATCTCAGATCCGTGCATACATACCAATTTTCCTCGACATGGACAAACTCAGTTATGACACTTGGAGAGAGTTGTTCGATAGTCACTGCCTCACCTTTGGCGTCTTAGGCCACCTTGATGGATCCTCCCCTCCGCCGGCATCAGACAAATCTCAATGGCAGGAACATGACGGTCTCGTCAAGATGTGGATTTAAGGAACCATCTCCGAATCCATACTTGACACTGTTCTTAAAACCAAGTGTTCTGCGCGTGATCTGTGGTTGGCAATCGAGAACCTATTTCAGGATAATAAAGAGGCTCGCACTCTGCAACTTGAAAATGAACTGCGAAATCTCTCTGTTGGTGATCTCACCATTCACGAGTACTGTAAGAAACTGAAGTCTCTCTCAGATCTACTTGCTAATGTGGAATCTCCGGTACCTGAGAAAATTCTGGTCATGCATATGCTCAACGACAAGTTTGACTCCATTATAAATGTCATCAAACACAAGAGTCCCTTTCCTTCCTTCTCTGTTGCTCGATCCATGTTGATCATGGAGGAAGACCGTCTCAAGAAGATGATCCGACCTGCACCTACCAATCCACATAATCACTCTGCTCCTGACGTGTTGTACACGTCTTCTAATCCAGCCTCGCGCTACACCAACAACAACAATCGTGGTGGTAGAGGACGCGGCCGTGGTGGTAGCTACAACAACACCAACCGAAACCGCAGTTGTCGATACAACAACAGTGGTTCTAACACATGGTCCTCTACGCCTCCGCAACCATCGTGGCCATATGGGACATCGTATCCTTATCCATATGCGTATGCTCCACGACACCCTCCTCAGCCTAGCTACTATCATGGGCCACTGTAGATGTCACAGCCTTTGCATCATCACCAACAATATTCCCAGTTTGGTGGTATCCTTTGTCCTCCTCCACAACATCAAAGTGAGACACACCTTGCGAAAACAACGTCACCTCCGACTGCCACAGAGCATATCCCAACGGCTCTCGCCAATGCGTTCAACACTATGAGCCTTCAAGACCCATATGATCCGAATTAGGTGATGGATACCAGTGCAATAAGCCACGTCACCGCTCAACAAGGTACCCTTCATTCTGTTTTTAATTTGAACTCCTTACCTCTGATTAAGGTCGGTAATTGCTCTGTCGCACCTGTGGTTAAAGTTGGTCATGGGAGCATTCCTTCACCCTCTCGTTCCTTTCACTTGATAAATGTTCTTGTGTGCCCATCTATCATTAAAAATCTTATCTCTGTTCGCCGGTTTGTGACTGATAATCAATGTTCTGTTGAGTTTGACTGTAACGCCCCCGAACCGTCCTATGACCACGCATGCCAAAGGACAGCCACGGGACGCCACTATGGAAACTGCACCGAGGTGGTCTAGTTGAGGGAGGGAAGCTGCAGACTTCCCGACCGGTCCTCCCTAGCACAATTCCGCCCGCAACCGAGACTACCTAGGCTTTGCAACCCTCGCGGCCTGGTGCGTTGTGTTGGCCCGGACAAGGCTGGAACCGAACGAAACCACACGACTTAAATAAAAATAACTTTCAACTTTATTTACTTCGTAAAATAAGTTCATAAAACATTAATACGAAAATGGCGCCAGGCCTAAGGCCAAAATACGACAAATTAAATTTTACAAAACGACTTGCAAAGGCAATGCAACTCTACACCTGCTGGCCTAACGTCCAGTGCTCCCCTCTAAGGCTTTTCCCCACTAAGGTTACCTGCAAAACAAATATGGAATCTTGAGTGCTAAAACACTCAGTGAGTTCGGAAACCTAACAAGAAACCAAACCCAACCCCAACCCCAACAAGAAACACGCAACATGCAAGCTAAAAAATTACATGAGAGCCTAAGCTACAACATGCAAGACTAAGCAAACAACATGCAATGCTAAGCTATCAACATGCAAGACGAAGCTATCAACATGCAAGCAAGCAAACAACAACTACAACAATGCTAAGCTATCAACATGCAAGACGAAGCTATCAACATGCAAGCAAGCAAACAACAATTACAACAATGCTAAGCTATCAACATGCAAGACGAAGCTATCAACATGCAAGCAAGCAAACAACAACACCCAATCAGAGAAAGCAATGCAGAAGATAGTGAGCTACGCAAACTAATCTAGCAAGCAATCAAACAACCAAGCAAGCAAGCAATAAAAGCAATAAAGCAATTACACAAGCAAGCAGGCAACAACAACAACAATAAACTTGACTAAAAGAAATTAAATTCTTTAATCAAGTTTTAGTTATGGGCCCGTTATGCTTCTTCTCCTCAAGACCCTTGTGAACACCCTCGCTGCAGCCACAAAGGCACGCAACCGGAACATCATTCAAGCTACACCGTCGTGTAGACAGCTGCGGCCAGGGTAGCGAGCCCAGTAACCTCCAAGCTTTTCGTAACCAACCCTACAAACTCACGAACATGGGTTACATGAACGCGGCTGTATGTGGTACGGAATCATGAGGACAGCCATACCAAGTCTTACTACGCTAGCCGGAATTTCTCGCGACTACACGCATTAAGACCTATAACAATTGATACCTTGAGTTTTTATGGGTTTTTAGCTCATAAAATTACAAGTATCCTTACCAAATTTCAAGCTCTCCGGCACTAGAACCTGTGACGGGCATTTCACCTCGCGCACGATCTAGTCCGAGACTAACCTCTTAGCAAGCGCAATTAAACGAAAAATTCAAGCAAGAAATTCAAGTATAATGCAATTATGCTACATGCAACTTCAGAATCTAGAATAAAATCTAGAGACTAAGCTAAGCATAAAAACAACCAACATGCAATGCACACAAGAAAACATGCACAACCAACAGCCGACAAAGAAACTAGAATGAAAATTCTAGAGACTAAGGGCTAGACGCAACCTCACACCAACATGCAAGGAAACAAAGAAAACGAGACTTAACTATCTAGAATTTAATCTAGAAGAAAAGAAACGAATCTACCCCAAAACCCAACAATAATGCTTTGATTTAACTCAGAAATCCTAAGCAAAAACCAATGAAAACCCCACCTATCATGTGCCATATCACATGCATCGAAACTCACCTAGACTTGGCTGAAAGAAACGAATCTAACAGGCTTCTAGTCCTAGCTAGCAACGCGTAACGGCCTAAGCAGACGCGGCTAGCTAAACGCGGAAGAGAAAAGCTTCTAAGGAAGAATACTCTCTCCCTAACTCTCTAACTTCTCTCTAACTCTCTAACTTCTCTCTAACTTTCTTATTTTTGGTCTAAGGGTAGGATAAACGAAAATGGCTCCCTTGAGCTCTTATTTATAGTGGAAGTGTGAAGTTTGGTGAGAGCTTGCATGAATCACACTTGTTGGAATCAAAACTAACACTTGGCATAAGATTCTTTTTTCTTGGCCCCCACTTTTCTTGCATGAAAATCTATTGGCCACCTTTTAGAAAGACAAATGATTATGTCTTCCACTCTCCTTTGCATGAAAATCTATTGGCCAGCTTATAAAGAAAAAATTCCATTTGTCTCCCAGTTAGTTGCATGCATTCCCATTGGCCAATTTTAAGAAAACAAAAATTCCTTAATTTCCGGAATTTTGTTGGCCTGTCGTCGGTCATCTCTTGGCAACACTCGATCCTTCTCGACAACTCTCGGTGCTTTCTCAGACATCTTTGGCAACTCTCGGCACTTCTTCGGACATCCTCGGTAACACTCGGACCGTACCATCCTTCTCGGTACTTCTCGGTCTCTCTCGGCACTTCTTGGTCTGTACCGTCCTTCTCGGTAGTTGCCCGTACGTCTCGGCAATTTGCGATACGTCTTGGCAATACGTCTCGGTACCATCTCTCGGTACGTATCGGTACCATCTCTCGGTACATCTCAGTACCATCTCTCGGCACGTCTCGGTACCAGCTCTCGGCACTTGTCCAACACTCCTTGGTACTTGCCGGTCACTTCGGTCTTGGTTAGGCTGTCCGTCAACTCCATGATTTTTCCTCGGACATCCTCCAGGTCTTCCCCCTCATTTCTCTTCTTCTTCTCCCTGAGTTCTTTCCGATTCATTCCTTCGAACTTTTATTTTGGGATTTTTACCCATAGTGAGGGTTACTACATTGACCCTTTTGGCTTTTGTGTTAAGGATCTACCAACTCGAACTCTTCTGCTCTGGTGTAACAGTCCTGGCCCTCGGTACTCGGTGTCACCGCTTGCCAACCAAACTCCTTTACTTGCTCTTGCAACTAGCGATGTTTGGCAAAGGCGACTGGGACATCTGAGTAACTCTTCACTTCGTCGTTTAGCATCTTCTTCATCTTCGGTTTCAAGCAATAAAGGCACCAATAGTCCTCTGTGTCACTCTTGCCAACTAGGAAAACACACAAGACTGCCATTCTTTTCTTCTACTACTATTTTTTGTTCTCCCTTTGATATTATTCACTATGATTTGTGGACCTCTCCTGTGACAACTCCTAGTGGAATAAAAAATTATTTGCTTTTTCTTGATCACTTCTCTCAAATTGTATGGGTTTATCCTCTTAAACGCAAAAGCGATGTGTACAGCAGATACCTTCACTTTACGGCTTATGTCAAAACGCAGTTCAATCGGTCCATCAAAGCGCTCCAATGCGATAATGGTGGGGAGTACAACAACCACTCCATGTTAGAGTTTCTTGCCGCTGAAGGAACAACTATACGGTTCTCTTGCGCTCACACATCGCAGCTGAACGACAAAGTAGAGCGAATGATTCGAACGATAAACAACATTGTCCGCTTCACACGTTCGTGTATTCGCTGAACATTCTCCCATCTGCGGCCATACACAATGAGGTCCCTCTTTCTCGTCTTTTCAACATTCATGTATCTTACTCTCACCTTCGTATCTTTGGTTGCCTCTATTATTTGAATCTTCTTCCGGTCACACCACACAAACTCGCACCTAGATCAACTGCTTGTGTCTTTCTTGGATATCCACATGACCATCGTGGTTATCGCTGCTTCGATCTCTCCACTCAAAAAATCATCTTTTCTAAGCATGTTATCTTTGACGAAACGGTATTCCCGTTTTCCTTAGCTCCGCAGCCAAAAGAAAAGCCACAAGCCGTGCCCTCTTTGCCACCATCACCAATCCCTCGGATAATTTCTCTTCCACCTCCTCAGACAAATTTGCAACCTCCTAATCCGGTCACTGCTCCTCCACCTCCTCCGTCAAATATACAGCCCAACCGAAACCTTTCGCACCCCAAGACCACTAGAAGCAAAAGTGGAATAACGAAACCGATACATCGTCTTAATCTCAATATATCAACGATATCTCCACTTCCCTTCTCTCATATTCAGGCTGCGAAAGATCTGAATTGGAACGGAGCCATGACCTCAGAGCATGGAGCTCAAATTAAAAACAGGACGTGGGATCTTGTTCCGCGACCAGTGGCTACTAACATTATTTGTTGTATATGGCTTTTCAGGCTCAAAGCACATGGCAATTTAGCACGTTACAAAGCTCGTCTGGTCGCCAATGGCCGTTCTCAACAGGTTGGCGTTGACTGTGATGAAACTTTCAGTCCCATGATTAAACCAACGACAATACGCGCAGTTCTTGGTGTTGCGGTTTCTCGTGTTTGGCCACTACACCAATTAGATGTAAAAAATGCATTCCTTAATGGTGATCTTGACGAGAAGGTCTACATGCATCAACCCCCTTGGTTTGTTGATCCTTTAAAACCTAGTCACGTCTGCTTGTTGCGCAACATATGCTAAACGAATTGGGTTCACGCAAAGTAAGTGTGATCAGACACTTTTTGTCTACAATCATAACAAGGAACTCGCCTATCTCCTGCTCTACATTGACGATATTTTACTCATGACGTCTTCCTCTCGCCTCCTTCACTCCATAATCTCTTCCCTCCATACCGGATTTGAAATGACGGACCTCGGCAAACTACACTACTTCCTTGGAATTGCGGTTTCACGTGATGACTATGGGTTCTTTTTGCAGCAATAATAGTACGCCACTGAGATTCTCGCTAGAGCGTCTATGTCCAACTGCAGTCCTTGTCTTACTCTGGTGGACTCTAAACCTAAGCTGCCAGCCGATGCTGGACCACCGGTTGCTGATGCAACGTTGTACCGTAGTCTTGCGGGCGCCCTCCTGTATCTCACCTTCACCCGCCCATATATCGCCTATGCAGTTCAAAAAGTCTGCCTCTACATGCATGATCCTCGTGAGGACCATTTCATCGCATTGAAACGTATTTTGCGGTATGTCAAAGGCACTCTCACTCATGGTCTTCTTATGTATTGATCTTCCGTAGACAGTCTTGTGGCATATTCAGATGCAGATTGGGCCGGTTGTTCCTACACAAGGCGTTCCACCTCTGATTACTACGTATTTCTTAGCGGCAACCTGATTTCCTGGTCTACTAAGCGCCAACAAACGACTTCCCGGTCCAGTGCCAAAGCCGAATACCGTGTCGTGGCAAACGCAGTGGACGAAACATCATGGTTACATAATCTATTTCTTGATCTTCACATACCGATGTCCAAGGCTATGATCGACTATTGACATTCATTTTGTCCGGGAACGCGTCGCTCTTGGTCAGGTTCGTGTGCTCCATGTTCCATCTGCTTACCAATATGCTGACATCTTCACTAAAGGATTGTCGTCTCCCTTGTTTCTCGACTTTTGGTCCAGCCTGAGCATTCGTCAACCTCCTGCTCTGACTGCGGGGGCGTGTTTGAATAAGATCTGACTATATCCAAGATCTTTGTTGTATAGATTATATTTGGTAGTTTAGATTCTCTTGTACTCACTATATATATATTGACATATCAATGAGACTAACTCCTCAACGAAGATTGCATAGAATCTTACACTAGGGCTAAGGATAAGCGAGTACGGGTTGGTAATCCTTCTGGAGTGTATTCTACCAAGTACGGGTATTTTATTGCTAGAAATGAGTTCTGTGCTACTTCTATGGGAGCTCATCTGGCGGGGGTGAAAAGGAAAGAGGAGATTTGGTCATTACATACAGCTCCTAAGGTGAAAATGTTCCTCTGGAAGGCGATGCATAGAGCTCTAGCCACAAGGGTACAACTGAGATCAAGGAATGTAACTGCAGAAGTTGCTTGCGGACTCTGTGTTAGATCGGAGTCTATCGTCCACTTGTTGTTCAGCTGCCCTTTTGCAGCCGCAGTTTGGGAAAAGGCACCCCTACACCCTTTTGAGTTTAATCTGGCAGATGAAAATGTCAGAGCAGGCCTAAATTTCATCAACAAACTGAAATGTCTTCCCCCTATTGGCCTTACTGCAGGTTGCTTGGCTCCATGGATATGTTGGAGTCTTTGGAAAACTAGAAATCAAAGAGTTTTCAGTGATCAATCTCTTAATGTGGATGTAGTGTTGCTAAAAGCTATCCTGGAAGCTAAGGAGTGGATGCTTGCACAAAAAAGGGAACCTTTGTCTGGAGCCAGGGTCTCTTGCCTCTCACTCTTCAGTTCTGGACTTCCGGTTGCCTCTCCTGGTTTTGCTTTGTGTAGGTCTGATGGTGCTTGGAGAGGAGATGCAAAAGCGGCTGGGCTTGGTTGGACTATAGCAAGGGCAGAGGGGATCACTTCTCATCACTCTGAGATCTGTGAACATGTTTCATCACCTCTCATGGCAGAAGCTTTGGCATGTAGAGCTGTTATTTTGGATGCGATCAGTAAGGGAGTTCTTCGTCTCCTCGTCGAATCTGATTGTCAACAACTGGTGGGGGCTATCAATACCTGAGCAGTTTTACTTGAAGTACACGGGGTCATCTCGGACATCTTCATCTCTATCCCTAGTTTCTCTTCTTTCGGTTGTCGATTTATTCCTAGAGCTGCTAATGTTGTTGCAGACTCCCTTGCGAAACAATCTTTGTCTTTGTATGTTCAAAACTGCAGTTGATTTATATTAAAGTTTGGGTGCACAAAAAAAAACTGCTAATCAGTATTTCAAATGTCCTTGCTAGTATAAATTTTTAAACTTTCTAATTCAGATGTCAAACTCTAATCTCTGTTCAAATCTCCTTGTCGCTAATAATTTTTTTAACTTGTAATCGTTAAACTCTAATCTCTACTCAAATCTCCCATTTGTAGTCTAGATTTTTTAAAGTTATCTCTGTTAGTCGGTTTACACATTCTTTAGTTACTAGGTTTTATAAATCTTTGTTAATCTCTCTTATTCTAAATTAGAATTGTTTACAAATCTGACATCTTTTTAAAATTTCTTTCTTATCTCCCTTGATTCTGTTTCAGTTTGCCGTTATCTGAAGAGCAGCAAGAGCTTGAGGAATATCACTGTTCTGGAAGGAGTTGTCATATCGGTTTCAATCTCTGCTCTAATCTCTGCGTACCAGGTTTTACACATTCCGAGACATTATTTAAGGTTTTTAACGTTTTAATGTCCCTGGGATTGATAACTTCTGAATTTTCTTGTGTTTATAGCGTATTGTACGCTGGCGAACATATGTGGATCGTTCACGTTTACCTGTGTTGCATCCTTCTCGGCTAAATGGTATGGGTTTTTTTAAAAAATAACATTGCTTATTTCACATAGTTATAATTCATAAAAAAAAAAGTTACTTTAATGAGCAGGTTTTAACACCATACCCACGTATCAACTGTAATCAGAAAGATCATTCAAAATTGTTTTAAAGGACCACTGTATTCTTGGAGAAAAGTGCCTCCTTTTTACAAACGAACATGAATTTCACTGTTTAAGATGTTCTTTGTTTTATTCTAGAAATCGTTTCTAATATTACTCATAATGTGTGATTGCTTTGCTTTTTTAGAAAAGAGTTTAATCGGGATTCTTCTATCAACTATCAAGTTGAAAAAGAGTTTAATAAGCTTGCTTCATATCACCTCAAAGGTATGATAAGCGATGCTAAGAATGGAGGAGAAAAACCATATTGGATTTGGTCTGTGCTTAGACAATTATGCAAGCACATTGAGCAACACCAAAAGCGAAATTAACTAGTGAGAAGGTTCGTGCTTCTCAAATGTTTGATTGAAATGGTTTAAGTCCACATTCACACTTAGCAGATTCAAGTTCATATGTCAAAATTGTTAAATCTTTTGCAAGTCAAAATGTTTAGATCCAACACCACTACTAGGACCATCCATCATATCTAGATATTGTGATTTCTTTTTATCTTTTGTATTGTTCAGGTTGTGTTTATCTTAAATTTGTGTTCATGTATTGACTTTGTTGTTGATGGTTTGTTTGTTTTTTTTTTTTTTTTTTTGTCAACCATTGGGCCACAACTGGCCGGCCCATTAGCCAAATCCCTACATTGGTAGGGAGCGAGATTCGATCCCGGGTGTGATGGTGTCTTGTGTATTAAGGACTTACCATTGGCCACTGCACTAAGATCACTTCACAGATGGTTTGTTTTTTTATGTATATATTATTGTTTCTGGTTTTATTTTTATTTTTAATGTTTTATTCTATAATTATATACTAGGTGAACCCGTGCTATAACACGGGACAAAATATTATTTAAATTTTAAATTCGTAAATTGACTAAGAATAATATTAATCCAAGTGCTGTAGAATAGGTGCGTTATTTTCATGTAATTTTTAGAAAATAAACCTAGACGTATTTACTTTGGAACATGAAACACGTCCTGTCCCGTCCCATCTCCTCACATCCCAACTCATCCCTCTCGTCTCGTCTCATCCTGTCTCATCTCACTTGTCTTGTCTCGTCCCGTATCCATCATAACTTTTCGTCTTATGTTTGTTCTCTTTTCAATTATTACTCGTTACACAATGTTTACTAAAATAGATAGGGTAAAAAATAAATATGGGATACCATTGTTCTTCTTTGAATATTTTTTTTATTTACTTAGTTAATTTCAAAACTATATAATTGTTTTCAAAAATACCAAAATTTTAAAATTGCCTGTTCCAAAATGGTTAGTAATAGTTATATGTCGCATAGTCAATCCATATCAAAATTAGTGAAAACTTGACATTTGAATTTATCTACTTATATTTTTTAATTTCTTACTTTATCTAAAATTTATGTCTCTTAAAAAATCATTCAATAGATTGGTTCTCATTATTCAAATTACCCGTTTCAATTTACATACTATTTCTCGTCTTAATACCATAATTAGACTGGATTTTTTTTCAAAATTTAATTATTGTTTCTCAAAGTATATGTACTTAATAAGTAAATTAAATTACTTCAAAACACATTGGTAAAACATATATTCAGTCAAATAATAAACCTTTTTAAGTTGTAAATTTTTAATTGTATAATATTAGAATTTTTCATAAAAAATAGTCGGCCACTCTTTTAAGGTGTTTTTTCAATATATTGGTGTATATGTAGAATACCACAACTCGTACCGAAAATAAACATGATCATCATCTTCATCACCTTGAAAATATATTTTTTTTCCAATCCATCAATAATAATCAAGCACAGCCCGTGTTTGTTGAAAATGTTGAAATAATTTTTTAATGTGGTGTTAAATCTCGTCCAATCCATTCTCATCCCATCTCTTCCCGTCTCGATCTATCCCCGTTAGAAATTTTATGTCCCATAAACCATTCTCTTTTAAATAGTTACCTATATAATAATGTTATTAATAAATTTTGGGTAAGAAATTTAGATGCAATAAATGTATTATTTATTTAAATTTAATTTATTTAGTTAGTGAAAACTATAATTCTCAAAAACTCTCAAACAATTTTTTTCAAAAACGCCCCATATTCTCAAAATACTCGCCTCAAAGTAGTTCTTTACATGTCACATAGTCAACCTTTTTTTTTTTAAATCATCTAATTACAATGTTTTATGTTATACGAATTACCCATTTATGTCTCACTTCCTGACATTTCTCATTGTAATACCGTAAATAGACTCGACTTTTAATCATAATTTTATTTTGCATGTTCAAATATGAAATTATGTGCATAAACATTAATATATTTCCGATGATATTAAGAGTATTTTTAAAACATTATATATAATATTATGATTAAAGATTTTCAATCCGTCTTTTGATTCGATTTCGGTCGAAATTATATAGTGTTTTTTGGATCTTTGATTAATAAATAAAGTTGTAAACCCAAACAGATATATAATTTCATTTTAATTGTAAAATCTAAACCCTAACAACATCATTTGTAAACCTAAACCGATATATAATTTTGTTTTAATTGTAAAATCTAAACTCTAACCACCTCATTTGTAAAACCAAACCGACATATAATTTTGTTATAATTGTAAAATCTAAACCCTAACCACCTCATTTGTAAACCCAAACCGACATGTAATTTCGTTATAATTGTAAAATCTAAACCTTAACCACCTCATTTGTAAACCCAAACCAACATAAAATTTCATATTAATTGTAATATCTAAACTCTAATCACCTCATTTAATTTTTAAACCCAAACCGACACATAATTTCGTTCTAATTGTAAAATCTAAACCATAATTCTCATTTATAAACCAAACCGATATATATCCTCTTTTAGTTCTAAAATCTAAACAAAGAAAATATTTAACTTTTTTTTAATTGAAAATATATAGAATTTATTTTGCTTTTTAATTTATTTTTTAAATAAAATGTTATTTTAGATGATTGATTAACTTAAAAGAATGAGATGAATAGAAAGGTTCACCCCTAGAGGTGAACTTAATGTTTTTCTTTTTTAAAATGCCCCAATCTTAATTAATGAGAATCTCATTAATTAGAATTATTTTTAATAATAGTTGCTTATGAACAAAGCTAACAGATCACTAAACTTATCCCGTACGCATATTATTATAAAAAATGTACGTGGTTTGGTTTTCTAACAATTTTTTTTTTTTTCATAAGCTTTTAAAAAAGTAACTTTCTGGTTATGAATTGTGTCCTCCCCAGTAGTAAGAATAGTGCAAGGTTGCTTTGTTGTATCAGATTAGTACTAATTAATATGGTTTGTTTTTCTACCATATTAATTTGTTTAAGCTTCTGTGGTGAAAGAAAAACACATAGCAGAGATGTTATCTACCACAGTGACAATTCTCTAAAATTCAATTAGTGTGCTGCAATTAAACAAACCTCAACTTACCCAACAACTAAGATCTTAATAGAAACAAATGATGTACAGATTCAGATTAGAAACACATTTACCTTGATTCTTGCTACTGTTAGTTAGAAAAAAGAATACAAAGAAATAAAATCTGATGAAAGAGAGTATACAAAAAAAATGATTATTCAAATGAAGCATACCACCGATCACATATCTTTCAGTGAAACCCATGGCTCTTATGACGCTTGTCCTCTATATATGCGTAGTGGACAAACTCGTATAGTTTTCCCGTGATGTTCGAATAATTTCTTTAGACGTTGTTGTAATTCTCTTCAAAAGCTCTTTCATTTACAATGCCTTGACCTGCATTCATTCCACACAGCACAAGTTGAAGTGAGTGAGAAAGGTAAGTTTTGAATATCTACCAAAAATTCACTTACACCAGTTAGAACCAAACGTAACATGAGATGAAAGTTACAGAAATAAGAATACTATGGGTGAAACTCATCCAAGTTGCAGGAGACAAACCTTTGGGAGCTCGACATTTTGCAGACATGGACCAATTCCATTCAAAACTCAGTCCAATTTCTAGGAACAATACCAAGAAAGAGACTTTATTAATTTTGAGAAACAATACTTTATTAATTTTTAGCAACATTGAATTGGTTCTCACATACCTCCCTACGAATCTTCACTCTTGTTCATTTTCTCATGCCCAAACCCTTACACATGTTACGGTGAGACTTCTTTTCTTATGTAGCTAGCTTCTGCACGTCCAATCTCTGTTTCCGCTCTATGTACCATCTTTCTACATGCGTTAAGTGATAATTAATAACAATTATACATTGGAATCAACAGACAATGAAATTGTATTAAAATTCAATTACTAAACTGAAAAAGATATATATGAGTTCTTCTTCATCAGATATTCAGATGAGAAGTTTTCGCGCTTTTTCCCCGGTCTAAAGTAGTTCTTCCAACGTAGTCTACAGCTTTTCAATACACATCTTGAGCCCTTTATGTGTGTGCAAAATACTATTATTGTACGTCGAAGATGTAATTATACACAGAAAGATGGAATAGATAGATAGATTCGTACCAGCTTTGTTTGGGAGAGTGCTCCACTTGCCTTCACCATGAGTGGTGATGTAATCTCTTGGATTTGTCTTCATGATCAGTCCAAGCTCGTCTATTTAACTTCATCAAACGTTCACGTGAAATGACATATCTTGTAACCAATCAACCAATCATGAAATCATATAAACATAAACCATTGTTCTAATGTTCAATTATAAATATATATTCAATTATCACTCATATATTCTGGGAAAACAAAACATGTAACTTAGAAAACAGAGCGTACAACTTATATAACCAAATTCTACAATTACTTAAATAAAACATACAATCTATAACAAACCAAGCTTTAGACAATCATAATCTGCAAATTTAATTAATCAGAACCTAAAGGATAAACCAAAGGGACCAGGCGAATGTACTAATGATAGGTAAGAAGCAGCCGACCAACTGGTGTTCCCTTGGTTAAGCAATTTGGGATCCCTAGAAAAGTCATCGCCATGGCTCCTCCACCACATAGCCAGTTCATGATCCTTTTGCAACACTTTTAAGTATTCTTGTTGAGTATATAACTAAATTAAATCAAGAAAATTGAGACTAAACCTAAGTATACCAACCAAACCTAGGAGTCAAGTCTATAACATACAATGAGTGTATGAGATTAATCTACATGTGAATCATTGCTAACGGCTGTTACTTTTGGCTGTACAGACTTTGACTTTAAAATTTTAGCTGCGGAGAATTTGGCTGTAGATGCTTTGACTGTAAAAACTTTAACTGTTAAAATTTGATTGTTTACCAACAACTTTTAAGGTTGTAGCTGTTATTTTTATTATTATTATTTAATAATAATGAATATATATTATGTCAAAAATTAACTCATATATCACTTTAATGACAAATTAAATTATATTAATGATAAATTAAAATTCTAAAAAAATATAAGTCAATCTAATATGTGATTTTGTTTGAAAACTAATTAAAAATAAACAACTATAAGAATAAGAAATAAATAACTGAAGTTAGAGACATCAATTTATTAAGGTATTAAAATTTGAAATAATGCAAAATAGAAAATGCATTGAGTAGTTATATGAGCAGTCAAATATCCATTTACCACTAATCAAGGTATTTTTTGAATGTTATTCTATTATTAATGATAAATTTCATAAACTCTTTTATATTATTATTAGTGATGATGATGAAAAAATAAAATTTATTATTGAAATGGATCTTAAAAGAAAGAGAAAAAATGAGAATAATTAATTTATAAAAATAAAATATGTAAAAAATATATATAAACTTTTGGATAGCTTTTAAATATAAAAGAAAAAAAAAATGCTTTTAAAATTGTTTAGTTTTTAAAGCATGGGTTACGAAGCTTTAAAAAAATGGGAAAACAAGAAAGATAAAAAAATAAGTGGCTTTCAAAGCTTTTAAAAAATAAAAGCAAAAAATGTTTTTTTAAAGTCTTAAAAATGTTGTAACAATCAGGGCTAAGTCCTAGGAGTCCCAATAACACCACCACCTTCATCTTCTTGTTGCGTAGATCCGCCATTGTTGGTGCATGATTTAGAAGATCGTGCTGATGACCAGAGATAAGAGAAGAATCCAAAGCCACTACACATCAAGATTCAGAAACAAAATATCAATTAATCATCAAACATATACTTCAAATATAAACTTAATTAAAAGAGAAAATAAATTATAACCTTAGCATAGCGGAAATTCTTTTCCTTCTTCTCTTTCTCTGCATCTCTTCGACTTCGTCGACAAAAAGGAAAAAAAAAACTTGAAATCCATTTGGGAGAGACGGCGAGAGAGAGAGCAGAGGCGAAGGAAAAACAAAATTTAGGTTTAGTCAATGAACGATTATGATTTATTCTCAAGAAAATAGTGAACGGCTGAGATTAGAAACTGAAACCGGGTCATATTACTGGGTAAAAAGGATTCGCGTGTTTATTCGAATAGAAAAACGATTAAATGATGATTTTAACCCTCTCGTTACTGAATTATTTTGTCTAAACTCCAATGACATTAAGATGTAAATATTTACAAAACTAATGTTTGTTTGAAAAGTGTGTTTTCGATTAATAGGAGGGATTTTTAGAGGAAAATTGTGACTACAATAAATTATTTAAAGAAAATGGGAATGTTTAGGATTAATTGTTTAAACATGAACGTTGTGTAACAAATTGTTACGAACTCGGTAAGACAAAAAATTGCAAATAGTTACTGTGTTGGATTTGTGACTTTTGGTCGCAAATTTCAACAAATTAGTGACGTAGAGATGGTGACAAATATGTGACAATTTTTATGTCACATTTTGGAATGTATTTATGACAGTATTTTCCGTCATGAATTATGTCTGTGTTTGTGACTATTTGAGTGTCGTCACAAGTCGTGACAGATTGTTACCATTGGAAATCGTCACAAAATTTTGTGACTGTTTTGAAACCCTTATGAATTTGTGACTATTTTATCGTGACATAGTGAAAAACGTATCATTCCGTCAGAATAAAAAATTTGTGACGAAATATTTATATATTATGACCGTTATTTTTTTGGTCAACTGGATTATATTGATGGATTATATTTTAACAGATTACAAAAGCTGTTACAGGTATTCCCTAAACCATAAGAAATCACCACAGTTAGACTATTGTCTAAACTAAGCTACACCATTTATGTGAACATGGCTCAATATCAAAACATAT
Source organism: Camelina sativa (assembly GCF_030686135.1). Taxonomy (NCBI): domain Eukaryota; kingdom Viridiplantae; phylum Streptophyta; class Magnoliopsida; order Brassicales; family Brassicaceae; genus Camelina; species Camelina sativa. The sequence continues at coordinate 24,531,218 of NC_141886.1, read as the reverse complement.
TTCATGGTAATCCCTAGCAAGTTTTTCTTCTCTTATAATATCTAGACGTTGAGACTCACATATCAAATCATAGCATTCATTAATGAGCAATGGAGTATCCAAACTAGAAGTCACATCTTCAATGCATGGCATGTGAATATCCTCAAAATCATGAATTTCAAGGTTGGAAACGCATATACCTTCTATTTGGCTTGGTTGAATTCAATCTATTACCTTTTCGCAAGCATGAGCTTCCCTAATCTCTGTGAAAGTGGGCTCCCTCCCTTCAAGTACTGCTCGATGTGAGATGAGATTCAACCAGATCATTGCTGCTAAGTTCCTCCTTGTTGTTGTTGGATGCTCCATGGAAAGCTCATCCAACTTAACTTTTTGATCTGGTGTAAGAACACTCTCATCAAACGGTGGCTCCACATAATGCTCATCTAGAATGTCTTCATCAAATGTGGTCTCCTCTTCCTGCTGCCAGTCATCGTAATCCATGGCCCCAAAAACATTTTTCATCTTTTTTTAAAAAAATCTACAATAAAAGAGAAAAAAAAAATAATTAGTAAAAAAAAAAAAAAAATCTTAGACTATACTCAATTCTAAAATCTCAAAGGCAATCGTTTGGTCCCCGACAACAGCGCCAAATTGATCAACAGGTCAATTAAAACCCAATGTGGACTCCACCACGATCTAGTGGTATCGTTGTAACACTTCAGGATCGAATCCACAGGGACCAAGCAATTGCACTATGAAATTATCAAGATCAAATATAGCTAAGACAAAATAGAAAGTTTGTGAAGCAAGTAATAAACCAAAAACGGAAAGTAAATAAGTTGTTTCTAAATCAAAAAGGAAATATTGGGTGCAGGGAATCTATGGGGATATAATTTCGGACTAAGGTGGTTAGATGGGATGCATTAGACACCGTTTTAGAACTCAAATCATTGTTGTAAAGCTAACCTACTTTCGCAGCGTTAATTATCTATGCAATGAATTCACTAAACCCTAAACCGTCGTTTGGACCTAGCAAACCAAGCAAACAATAAAGGTTCAAGTTTGATCTGTTCACAAGGTGCCTCAACTTCAATTTTCGTTGGCTAAGGTCCACCTTGCTCACCTAAGTTCTTTTCCAGCAACTCAACAACACTTTTGGTGCCCCGATGAATTAAGCCTATGATCATAAACTAGGTAGCTAATCTAGTTTAAGCAATAAGAACAACAATAGATGAATAACATAATAGATCAACCCCAAATCTAACAACCTAAGTTTAGAAAATCATAATTCCCCTTTGAAACCCGAAACCCAATAGATAAACTACTTAGACATGGAGAAACAGATACAACAAATCAAAGATGAAGAAAACATAATTGAATTGCAAAAGAATAGAAAATAGGGTTTAGAAATCTTCTCCAAAGTGTCAAGAAGGATTAGAGATCTTCCCCCTTTGCTCTCAATACAAAATAGTCTCAGAAAATAAAGCTTATGTCTCTGGAGGTCGTGCCTCTAACTTAAATATCAAAATAAAATCCTAAAACTCGGTTTAAAACGAAAAAGGAAAAATTGCTTCGGGTACGGGATCGGTCGATCCCGAATGTGGATCAGCCGATCCTGGATGCTTTTCTCTGTTTTCTCCATCTGCTTGCTATTTCGATCAGTCTTCACCAAATTGGCTTAAGATGCTTGTCTACATCCCAAAACACTCAGTTTCCTTCCAAAGTCACCTAGAACCTGTAAAGACTCACACAAGACTAAAAAGACTCTAAAAGCACACTAGGACCTAACAAAAGACTCAAAACAAGTGTGAAAACCATGGTTAAAATCCTATAAAATACAGACACATCAATTCCCACGGACTTGAATCTTTGCTTGTCCTCAAGCAAGAACAGACAAAAACTCAAGAACAAAGAAAAGGTTTGAAAGTGGAAACTCACATATTCTTGGGAACTTCTTCTTTGCACTCTTCATCACATCAAATTAAGAACTACTTTTTGTACTCCGCCAATGATTAGGATTAACACTCCATACTTTGAACTCCACAACCTTAAAGAACCTTCAGCATCCCCATAGTTGCCTCTCAAAATCAGATTAGTGAAAAATGTGTGGTCTCACCGAGGGAGTATCGATCACTGAACTTATTGACTCCTTCAACCTTTTATTGTCCAAGACTTCCTTCATATGCTTCCTTTCCTCTCTCTTTTCTCACTTCCAAAGGATTGATTTCTCCCTAATTTTCTAGGGTATCATTGTATTTTTTTATCAATCCTTTGCTCTTTTCTTGCGGACAGGTTTCCATGAATTCCGGAAGATGCATGGGTTTACGCACAACCCTCGGTTCACTTTTTTATTACCTATATCCTTTTCTTGTTCTTTCTTTCTTCTCTTTTCTCTTTTTTTTTATTGAGTAATGAAGGGAAGAGAGAGGGGAAGCATACTTTGTGAGGAGATGCATATCTTGTAAGGCTTAAGGGAGGAGTCTTGTTCGATGTACACCAAGTCCCAAGGCAAGAAGTTAAATCCGGTTAAGCCCTGTCAAAGCTAGAGACAACGGTGGATCAACTTAATGTCCTCTTCGGTGAGGGTCTTTTGGGGCGTGTTGAGACTGCTCCTGGATGCTTTTCTCTGTTTGCTCCATCTACTTGCTATTTCGATCAGTCTTCACCAAATTGGCTTCAGATGCTTGTCTACATCCCAAAACACTCAGTTTCCTTCCAAAGTCACCTAGAACCTGTAAAGACTCACACAAGACTAAAAAGACTATAAAAGCACACTAGGACCTAACAAAAGACTCAAAACAAGTGTGAAAACCATGGTTAAAATCCTATAAAATACAGACACATCATTCTCCTTGCTGTCAACACAGTTGACACTTATCGTCCATCTGAAGCCCTATGCTTCTGAGCTTAGAGATAACCGGTAAAGCACCACTCAAGACTTTCCATAGGAACACTTTCAGCTTGGGATCCGTATGAAGTTTCCAAATCTGTGCTTTCAACTCATTAATCGATGGCTGTAAGTTCGCTTCAAGATGTAACTCTTGCTTGAAAATATTATCTGCAAGAAAATAAGCAAATTTTACAGAAAATTGTCCACTTTTAGTGTGTTTCCACACGAAGAAATCTTCTTTGTCAACCACCGGTTTGTTTTTCAGGATCTTCAAAACGTCTATTGGAAGAAAGTGAAATTCAGCTTTTGAACGTCCCATTCCCGTCTTTCAAAGTCTATGAGCTCCTTGACGTTAAGATTAATGTCTATGAGGGAATTTTTTATCCAAGGTGGTCTCATCTCGCCATCTTCAACCCAGGGATCCATCCACACTTTTAGAGATACCCGTTCCCTACTCTGCGCTTTAGACCTTTCAGTAAAAGCTCCCTACCAAAGAGTATGATTCTCCACCCAAAAGAAGGTCTAGTACCTAATCTTGCTTCAAGAAACCCCGAGTTTGGAAAGTATCTGGACTTCATTAGCTTGGAAAAAAGGCAATTTGGCTCCTGCAGTAACCTCCACGCTTGTTTGGCCAGGAGGGCTTGGTTAAATAGGCCAAGGTCTCCGAACCCCATACCCCCCAAATCTTTTGGTAAGCACAATTTTTTCCAGCTAACCTAATGTATCTTGCGCTGGTGTTCATTTGCACTCCACCAATAGTTTGCAATCGCAATAGACAGATTAGCACATGTTGTCTTCGGCAGTTTGAAACATGACATCGCAAAGATATGCATCGCCAATGCCACTGATTTGATCATGATTTCTTTGCCTCCCATTGAGAGTGTTTTGGCATGCCATCCCGAAACCTTGGCATTTAGCCTGTCTTTTATGTAACTCAACATTTCCACTTTTGAGCCACTAAAGCACTCAAGGAGTCCCAAATACTTACCCGTTCCTCCTTCATTGAAAATTACCAGCACATTTTGAATAGTCGCCTTGATATTTTCAGGTACCTTGGATCCAAACGAGATGGAGGATTTGGCTTGGTTTATTTCCTGACATGTGGCCTTCCCATAAGCGGTTAAGATGGACTGCAACTCTAAGGCTTGATCTGGGTTGGCTTTACACATAAAAAGGCTGTCATCAGCGAAAAGCAAATGATGGAGAATCGGACCCTCTTCATGGAGACTTATACCAGAAATTCTTCCTGCTGATTGCGCCTTATTAAGCAGATGAGATAAACCTTCAGAGAAAATGACAAAAAGGAAAGGAGATAAAGGATCTCCTTGTCTCAGTCCTCTTTGCGGTTTAATGAGTCCATGCGGCTGATCATTGATAAGAACTGAATAAGTTACCGTGGAAATGCAAAGCATAATCCAATCAACCCACTTAACCTGGAATCCTAAAGCTAGTAACAAGGACCTGAGGTAACTCCACTTAACTCGGTCAAAAGCTTTGGACATGTCAGACTTAATGGTCATATAGTCAGAAGAGATCCCCGAGAGAGTGTGTAGACTGTGCACAATCTCGTGAGCCACCAAAATATTGTCAGATATCAACCTATCAGTGACAAAGGCCGTCTGATTCTCTGACACTATAAGAGGAAGCAAGGGTTGAAGCCTTTTTACCAGAATCTTCGAGATTACTTTGTAGAGAACCGAGCAAAGACTAATGGGTCTCAGGTCTTTCATCAAGTTCAGATTAGGAACCTTGGGAAGCAAACAAAGATGAGTGTAGTTCCATTCTTCTGGGAAAGTTCCTTCTTCAAAGAATAGTTTTACTTCTTTAGTTACCTGATCACCTACAATGTCCCAGTAGTGCTGGAAAAACATTGCCGACATACCATCTGGGCCTGGAGCACTTGATGGTTTAATGGAGATCATTGCTTCTTTAATTTCCTCTTTAGTAACCTCCTTGACCAATTATGCATTCATGTCTTGAGATACTCGCATTGGAAAATCAGAGAACCAGGAAGTGAATGGGGTTGGATTGGAAGAGGTGAATAGGGTCTGGAAATAATCAGTAGCAACTGCTCCTTTTGCTGCTTCCGACTTTTGTTCAACTCCAGAACTGTCCAGCAGGAACTCAACTCTCAGTCTAGATCTGTTTCCCTTTACCAAAGCGTGGAAAAACCTTGAGTTCCTGTTCCCACTTCTTAGCCACTGACACCTGCTTCTTTGTCTCCAGAAGTTTTCTTCCTCTCGTTAGGCCGCTGCCAATTCTCTTTTGATATTACTGACCACAGTCGCTCTTGGGAAAGAGGAAGATACTTCAAATTCGAGATCAGTTTCCAGACGCGTGATGGTCTCTTTTGCATTCAGGGTATTGGTTCTTTTCCATGCACTGAGAGCTTTTCTGCACAACCTTAATCTTTGAGAGACACTGCTTGTTACTCCTACAGAAGAAGATCCCCACGCATGAGCGATTGCTTCCTCAACATTTGGCTTGTAAAGCAAACGCCTGTCGAACCTGAAGTGGCCCCTATACTCCTCTTGCAAATCCATCAGCTTTAAAAGAACAGGTTTGTGATCTGAGCCCCTCATGTCCAGAAAACGCTGGTTCGAGGCAGGAAAATGAGAGAACCATTCTTTGTTTCCAAAAACTCTGTCTAGTCTACTTTGGATCCATAAGTCATACCGCTTCCCTGCCCATGTAAACTGGTTTCCTTTGCTAGCGAGTTCCACCATATCACATGTTTCCAGCATCTCTGAGAAAGGTTTGAAGTTTGAATCACCTCTTCGAGGACCTCCTAATTTTTCTCTGTTGTGCAGGATATCATTGAAATCTCCTAGGATACACCACCTATCCTATCGGCCAACTCCAATTCTGTTCATCCTCTCCCAATTTTCTATTCTTTTTTTGAAAACTGGATCACCGTATATACACGACACAAAAAAAAGAAACTGCTCCAACTTGAACTTGAAAATCCATCAGGTTTTTATCCACAAAATTAAAGTCCACTTGAACTCCGCTTTTAATAAAGAGTGCTAAGCCACCACTTTTTCCGACTGGTTCCACCGTAAAAACCTTCTCGTACCCCAGCCAAACTTGAAGATCAACTAAAACATCCCTACTGTGCATAGTTTCCATTAGGAACAAAATCTCAGGAAAATGGTTTTTACGCATTTCCTTGAGATGCTGAATTGTCAAGTCTTGAGACCGTCCCAAGCCTTGACAATTCCAACTAATTATGCTCATTGCGCTTTGGGCAATCCCTCCTGTGGGATTACCTCTAAGGGATTTAGCTTGGAAGACTTCGCAGAGCTTGAACCCTGATCAACTGCTTTTCTTTTTTCTTGAGTACCAGTCGCTAACCCGAGCTTAAGATTTTGGAGACAACCAGCTCCTGCGGTCTCCAGGGATTTGGCTTTTCTAGTGTTTTTTATGGTCGTTTTTTTATGCAGGCTTTTTGGGTTTAATCCCGGAAGAACCAGCTCCAGAAGAGCCAGTTATGAAAACCGTCGGATTAACCTGAAAAGGCTGGGACAGAGCTAGAAATTTCGCTGGTTCTTGAAGGGAAATGGGAGAAAAGGACTCTAAATTCCAAGCTTGACTAGCTTCATGTTGCTTCCTCAATTGAGGTTCACTACTCGCTCTTCCCAAGTTCTCCAGATTAATCTCAGCAATATCATAACTAAACACCATTCCTTTATCTTTGTTAACATCTGAGTGTACGATTGAAGTTGGTTCAAGACGGAGAACCGATTTCTGGAGGATGGGATCTTTTTCAACCTCACTTACTGATTTTATAACTTTGTCTCTACGCAGAAGTAACTCCAATTCGTCTGACACCAAGAGGTATTGTCTCATTCCTTCTAAGACATCCGCTGCTATCTTTGTTCTTCTAGAAGCAGCATCTAATCCGACTTGATCTTCCCTCAGAACACCAAAGAGAGGATCAGATTCTTTGATGACTAGGGGCTTTTTCTTTTTTCCACTGGTAAACCCATACGTCTGGCATCTGCAACATCCTGTCTTTCCTTTATGAGCAGAGGACAGAAATCTCGATCACGTGTCAGCCTTTGACAGTTGTAACATCGTTTCTGAATGCGCTAATACTGAAACCTAATTTCTGCTGAACCACCCTTTGGCAGATTAACCAATTTGGATCTTCGTAAAGGTCTGGCCACATCAAAAAGGACTTTAACCCGCACAAATTCTTGGAGCTGAGGTTGGGCCGGATCGAAAGCTACTTCAAGAACTTGACCAATTAATTCTCCTAGCGTTGTGATAGCTGATTTGGTGTAGTAGTTGATTGGCACATTTCAGATCTGAACCCAAATCGGGATGTATTGCAGATAGTTGACAGGCGGGATCTCATACCATTTATCCACCGCAATGGACCACTCATTGAAGGTGTGGGCACCTTTGCTCAAAACATCTTGTAAATCATATTCCGAATCGAAGATAAACTGAAACTTCTCCTTAGTAAGAGCAATACCTTTTACTCGACCTTCCTTTTACCATTTCCTAGGCATGTTGCGAATTATTCTGTTCATTGGCTGACTTGCTGGATTCAAAACCCTTCCAACGAGGCTAAGAAAGCATATAAATAAAGGACAATCTCCTCATTGTAATCCATCCAGCAATTAATACAATAACTCTAGTTCTTCACATCTTTTGAGCAGAACCCTAACTTTTTCCTCAAGAGATTTCAATCCCCCTTTGTTTGTTAGCTTTGATCTGATTTTTGAGAGAGATTTATTATGTGAACAAGGACTCAGACCCCCCCCCCCCACGCGATGTCGCGGGGGAAGTATTTTAGAAAAAAAAATTAAAATATAAAATTATACATTATGAATTTTTTTGAATGTAATAGAATAGTTTAAATACATAAACTGTTACTAAAAATACAACTATCAAAATAAAAACTTATAACAAAAAATATTATTTAGAATAGACGCAACTTTGCAAAGCATATTGTTTAAAATATTTAAATATAAGATATTTTTACGAAAAATTATGGTAAAGAGCTACAATTTAAAAAAATCATTATTCATCATTCTAAAAATCTTTTGTTAAATCAAGAATTGGAGGAATTTCTTTACTTTTAAAAGAATGAATGCTAGAGAATATTTAGAGAGTTGTAAAAACCGTTGAGATTGAAATTTTATATTATTTTGTGCCATGACAAAAAATGAAAAACAGTTCAAACAGACAAATATATATAGATTTCAAAATATATGAATATTTGAATAGACACAATTCTACAATGAACAGTTGCAACATTACAAAAAAACAGTTACAATGAACAATCGCAACTTTTTGTAAAACACACAATTTAAATTTTTTACATATTTTTTTGGAAAATTATCCAAAAGGTATGATTGAAAAACACAATTTTTGGTGGCATTTATTCGGATTGCTATTAGATATAGGTATTTTCATTAAATTTTTATAAATAAAATTAACTAAAAGTTGTAAATTAGAATTCATCGTTCCAAAAATTTTTTGTTAAATAAAGAATTAGAGGAATTTATTTACTTTTTAAAAGAATGAAATCTAGAAAATAATTTAGAGAGCTGTAAAAACCGTTGGGATTGAAATTTTATATTATTTTGTGTATGGCAAAAAAATGAGAACGTTTAAACAAACAAATATATATATATATAGATTTCAAAAGATATGAATATTCGAATAGACACAACTCTAGAATGAACAGTTGTAACTTTACAAAAAAAAACGTTACAATGAAAAATCGTAACTTTTTGTAAAACACACAGTTTAATTTTTTTATAGATTTTTTTGGAAAATTATCCAAAAGGTATGATTGAAAAGACATAACCTTTGGTGGCATTTATTGAGATTGCTATTATATATAAATTTGTTTCCCCCCATCAAACAAATTTATCGTGTGAAACCCAGTTTCTACAAAGCAGTGTAGTCACCACAACATCACGAATCTAACAAACTTTTTTTTTTCTTTTTTTTTAGAATTGAATACTCTGATACCATGATAGAAACCAAGTTTGTATAATAGTTCACGAGGGCAAAGCCCTTATTATCTCACGTTGAATGATTGTTAACTGTAAGATAAGTTTTGTTACAGATAAGAAATCTCGATCGATGGCCTTATTATGCTTTTTCTCTTTCCTTAAATAGATCGACGAAGTCTGCTCCGACAAAAACCCTAAAGGGATCCTTACCTGAAAATCCAAAACCCATTTTGCTTTCCGGGCAAAACCCTAAAGGGATCAGTCTAATTTTTTGGACCAATTAATTTTTTTTTTTTTTTTTTAAGTTTTTGTGTCGATTATAAATTTGTAGCGTTTGAAGGAAAAAAACCCTCTTAAAAGGCTTAGTTTTATTAGATTGTCCACTAAATATTTAAGCCCATAACTCATTAATCTGATTTTTTTCATTTCCATTCCTTGTCGACCACACAAACATAGGAAACATCCGTGAAGCTTGCTATTGACTTGTGTAGGTCAATGGAGTCGAGATAATGTGTTCAATAATGTATGTACACAAATCCCTCTTTTTAATTCATCCTTCGTATAGCTATTCTGATAACCAAAAAATCTCTGTTGATCTTGATATTCTCTTCTCTCAATCTTATGCTCATGGATTCTTCTTTTTTTCTTACCATTCTTCTTGTTGTTGTTGTTGTTGTAATAGGCTTCTTCAGCTTTCTTAGAAAGTTCAAAGACAATAAAGAAAACAACGATGTTGGTTTTTGTTCTACATCTCCTCCATCGTCTTTGTCTTCTTCAACATCTCCTACATCTTCTTTGTCTTCTTCTACATCTCCTCCATCTTTAATGTCTAATTCAACATCTCCTCAATCTGTTTTGTCTTCTTCAACATCTCCTTCCTCTTCTTTGTCTTGCAACTGGACTCACCATGTCTTTCCGAGCTTCCGTGGGGAAGACGTTCGCAGAAACTTTCTCAGTCACATTCAAAAGGAGTTTCAAAGAAAAGGAATCACTCATTTCATTGATAATGAGATCAGGAGAGGAGAATCTATTGATCCTGAACTCATTAAGGCCATTAGAGGATCTAAGATCGCGGTTGTCTTGCTCTCAAGGAACTATGCTTCTTCAAAGTGGTGTCTTGACGAATTAGTGGAGATTATGGAGTGCAAGAAAGAGTTTGGTCTAACAGTGTTTGCCGTTTTCTATGAAGTTGATCCATCCCATGTTAAGAAGCTGACCGGAGAATTTGGAGATTGTTTTGAGAAAACTTGTAAGGGTAGAACAAAGGAGAAGATTAGGAGATGGAGACAAGCTTTTGAGGAAGTGGCTACAATTGCTGGTTATGATTCAAGAAACTGGTTTGTCTTTGCTCTTAATCTTTCAACACATCAAAAGTAAATGTATTAATTTCTCTATCTTTCTGTAGGGAAAATGAAGCTGCCATGATCGAAAAAATAGTCAATGAAATTTTCAAAAGATTGTATAGTTGCACACCATCAAGTGATCTCGATGGTTTAATTGGGATGGGGGCTCATATGGAAAAAATGAAGCAATTGCTTTGCCTAGGCTCAATAGATGAAAGGAGGGTGGTTGGGATTTTGGGTCCTTCTGGTATTGGTAAGAGCACCATTGCTAGAGTTTTACATAATCAAATCTCTGATCATTTTGAACTGAATGTTTTCATGAAATTCAAACCAAGTTGTGCAAGACCATTTTCTTCTGATGATCACAATGTTAAGTTGCAATTAGAGCAGCAGTTTCTCTCTCAATTAACTAACCAAAAGGATATCAAGATTCATCATTTAGGAACTGCACAAAACTTTGTGATGGGGAAAAAAGTGCTTATTGTTCTTGATGGGGTGGATCAATTAGTACAATTACTTGCCATGCCAAAAGCGGTATGCCTCGGTCCTGGATCTTGTATTATTATTACAACACAAGACCAAAAAATTTTGAAGGCATTTAAGATCAATCATATCTACAACGTGGATTTTCCACCACATAATGAGGCTCTTCAAATCTTCTGCATGAATGCTTTTGGTCAAGATTCCCCTTATGATGGTTTCGAAAGGCTTGCTTGGGAAGTGACAAGACTTGCTGGTAGCCTCCCTTTAGCACTTAGGGTTATGGGTTCTCATTTCCTAGGAATGTCCAAGCAAGACTGGAAAGCGGAACTACCAAGGTTAAGGGTTCGCCTTGATGGGGAAATTCATAGCACTTTAAAGTTTAGTTACGATGCCTTAAATGAAGAAGACAAAGATTTATTTCTTCATATAACATGCTTTTTTAATGAAAGCATTGATCATACTTTTGAAGATACTCTTCAACACAAATTCTTGAACGTGCATCAAGGGCTTCAAGTCTTAATTCAGAGATCTCTTATATCCAAGGAGAAACATAGGCCAATTCAAAATCTACTAGTTCAATTGGGTAGGGAAATTGTTTGTAACCAATCCATTTATGAGCCTGGGAAACGTCGATTTTTATTTGATACTAAGGAGATTTGTGAAGTACTCATTGATCATACGGTACGTTTCGTCATTTATCTTTGAGTTCTTTTACTACCCATACACATTTAATACATCTGATAAATCAATCACTGACAATCTCTACTTTTATATTTGTGTGTCTTTTTTTTTTTTTTTTTTTTTTTCAACCAAACATTAATCAAATTAAAAAATAACTCCAAGATTGGTTGCCCAAACCGGAGGAAAAGAGTTTACAAAGGAAATTTCAGAGGAAAGCAATCTTGAAGAACGGGCTAGACAATCTGCCCTTACATTGAGCTCTCTAGAGATCCTGATCAGGGAGAACGAGGAAAAGCATGGTCTGAGCACAAGAAACTCCTCTAACAGGTTCGAAAAAGATGGCCAATCGTCAGGCGTCTGCACCATCGCCACCAATTCTGCACAGTCTGTCTCAAAGCTTTGACATCCAACTCCAGCCGCCAAGAGTGACTCCATAGCCCAAATCAAGGCTTGTAGCTCTGCATGTAAGGATGTAGGACCGCATCTCTGACTCCGTGCTCCCAAAAGGAGAGTCGCATCATCATCACTACAACACCACCATCCTAGACCCTGCATAGCATCTGACCCTTTCCAAGAACCATCAATCTGACATCGAGGAAACGCTCCCCTATCCTCCACCAGAGGCGTAGTATGCAAATACCTATCCGAATAGGATTTTGCTTCTTCCCATAGTAATTTATCATTATTCGCCTGGTGTAGAATTTCCGTCGGCTCGGCCTGTAACCCCTGAAAAACTTTTTTATTCCTATCTTTCCATAATGTCCAAAGTATCCAAGGAAGACGATTAGCTACATCCGAATCCCCCGACTGAGAGGCTGCCCGCCAAAAAATAAAGTCTAAATTTGCATAAATTGAAGCAAATGGAAAGCCATCGGGGACTAACGAAACTAGGGACAACTCCCAAACATCGAGCGAGCGAGGGCACTCAAAGAGAGCATGATTGATAGTTTCTGGTGCAGCCCCACACCGTTTGCAGAGTGTATCACACCGGATACCCCTATACGCAAGTCGTTCGAGCACTGGGAGGGTGCCCGACGCAATCTGCCAGAAAAAATGTTGGACCTTTGGGGGAACATCCAGCTTCCACACCTGGGCCCTGAGGGCCATACATGTTGGTCCGTATTCGACTTCCGTCATCAGTTCTCTGGCTAATCTATAACCTGATTTAACCGTATACTTCCCTGACTTGGTAAAATGCCATACTAACCGATCCCGTTGCTGGACCTTACTGACCGACATACGCCGAATAATCGGTATATCCCCCGGATCCAGAAACTCTTCTAGAGTAGGCAAGTGCCAATCCTTCGTGACAGGATTAATTAAGTGGTTCACCATCAAGCTCGGTAACCAGAGTCGTCCCCGACCATTGGCAGGACGTGGTCTAATATCCGGAATCCATGGATCTCTCCAAACCGAAATAGAACTACCCGAACCTACCGCCCATCGCGCTCCATATTCCACTAAATCTTTCGTTGAAAAAATACTCCTCCAGGCAAAGGAGGGATTAGAAGGTTTTTTGGCCATAAGCGGGTGTTTATTGCTAAAATATCGGCCTTTCAAAACCCTCGCCATTAATGACGTCGGGTGTTGAATTAAACGCCAATACTGTTTTGCTAACATAGCATCATTAAATTGTTCCAAGGCTCTGAAACCTAGACCCCCATCACACTTATCCTTACATAGTTTATCCCAAGCCACCCAATGTAAACCATGAGCCTTATCGTTGGATTTCCACCAAAAAGTGGAAATAGCACTCGTTAATTTAGATGTCAACTCTTGCGGCAATTTGTAGCAGGACATCACATGCGTGGGAAGTGCCAAAGCCACCGATTTAATCATAATCTCCTTACCACCTTTTGATAAAAGCTTTGCATTCCAACCATTGACACGATCATCCAATCGATCCTTGACATATCCAAAAACCTTATTTTTTGAACCCTGGAGGCTTTCAGGAATGCCCAAATAAGATCCCATACCTCCCTCTTTGGTAATACCAATAACTGACTTCAACTGATCCCTTATCTCAGTAGGAACCTTCTTGCCAAACATTATAGATGATTTCTCTAAATTAACCTCTTGTCCTGAGGCTTTGCCGTAATTCCTGATAATTTCCATGACCGTCTGACATTCTGTCGCCTCTGCTTTACAGAAGAAAAGACTGTCATCAGCAAACAACAAATGCGAAATGGTAGGACTATCCCGGGCGATTGTGATACCCGTTACCTTTTTCTCCCGTTCTGCCTTTTTGATATTCGCTATCAGAACCTCTGTACAGAGTATAAACAAGTACGGTGACAACGGGTCCCCCTGACGAAGACCCCGCTGTGGTTTAATAAAACCCCGGGGTTGACCATTAAGAAGAACTTGATACGACACCGAAGATACACACCACATGATCCAAGAGATCCAATTCCGATCAAACCCTAACTTAACCATGACTGCCTCTAAAAAAGCCCATTCTACACGGTCATAAGCCTTACTCATATCCGTTTTGAAAGCCAGAAATTCCGACTTGCACCTATTATTAGTATTTAACCCATGAAACATCTCCTGCGCAACCAATATATTATCCGTTATTAAACGACCCGAAACAAAAGCCGACTGAGTTTCGGAAACCAAAGATGGGAGAAACCGCTTAAGCCGAAAACACAGGATCTTAGAAATAATTTTATAGCTCACATTACAAAGACTTATCGGCCTAAACTCCGCCATCCGCTGCGGACGATCAACTTTAGGAATAAGACAAATATTCGTCTCATTTAAACACGGGTCAAAACGTCCTGAACGGAAAAACTCTCTGACTAGAGCCACTAAATCCCCTTTTAAGGAAGACCAGAATCGTTGAAAAAACAAGGCCGTCATACCATCAGGTCCTGGTGTCTTCTCCGGGTGCATAGCAAACAGAGCTTTCCGAACTTCGGCTTCAGAAATATCCCGAATTAGATCTCTATTCATAGTATCCGATATTAAAGGGGTAACCTCCTGTAACATCTCTGACACACCTTGAGCATCTGAATTCCTAAAAAGGTCCTCAAAATATTTTGTAGCAATATTCTCCATACCTGAAGCCGATTCATTCCATACATTATCTGTATCAAAAAGACCAATGATCCTATTTCTTACCCGACGCTGTTTAGTAGAAGCTTGGAAAAATTTTGTATTCTTATCCCCAACCCTTAACCAGAACTTCCTACTCTTTTGTTGCCAATATAACTCCTCATCCCGATATGCTTCTTTTAATTTCCTCTCTATACCTCGAATTTCCTCCTGAGAAATTGAATCATCCATTTTCGCCTCCTGTAACGCCGCCTTTAAGGACGAAATGAGTCTTGGGCCAGAAAAAATATTATTCTTTCTCCACCAAGAAATCGAATTCCTGCAATTCTTTATTTTATCCACAAAGCCCGTAGGCCGGAAATTTATAGTACGATTCCAACCTGACTCAACTGCCCCGGATAATCCATCCTTCCCCAACCAGCATTTGTCAAAACGGAATTGCCGATTCCGTTTTATATGTGTCTTCAGACAAGTTGCCAAAATTGGACAATGATCAGAACCAATCATATCCAAATAGTCTACCTTGGAATTCGGGAAAAAACCTTGCCAGTCCTCATTACCCAAAGCACGATCTAACCGGCACCGAACAACCTGGTTATTGCACCGATTACCCCTCCATGATAAATGCTCACCATAACAAGGAAACTCTAACATCCCACAATGTCGGATCATGGAATTAAAAGGCACAAAAGAAGAGGCTGGACGCAAAGCACCTCCCCTTTTCTCATGATTACCACTCAATTCATTGAAATCACCAATCATAAACCACGGATCAACACGGAAAGACCCGATATCCGATAATTTATCCCATACTTTTACTCGATTTTGGGGGACCGGATCCCCATAAATAAAAGACATATAAACTAATTGTTGGCCAAAGAAAGCTTGTACATCTATAATGCGATCACAATCATAAAGAACTGAGAGTTTTATTTCATCTTTGTAAAATAATGCTAAACCACCACTTGTCCCGCAGGGTTCAACAGTATACAAATTATTAAAACCAAACTTATTCTGAAACTTTTGCAAATAAGAAAAACATTTCTTAGTTTCTGATAAAAATAAAATGTCTGGTCGATGTTGCTTCCATAAATCACCCAAATACTTCTCTGTCAGATCAACCCCAATGCCCTGACAGTTCCAACTCAGGATCTTCACGTGTGCGCCGGTGGTTTCGGGAGAGCCACCGTCCCTTTCTTGACTTGACGACTACCATCCGCTGGTTTACCTCTCAAGGGAATATCTTGCCTCCCCTGACTCTTCTGTTTTTTTCCTGCACCTGCAGGTTTAGATAACGCCTTAGCCAATAACCGTTTCCCCGGAGAAGCCAAAGTCCTAACAACATTTTTAGCAACTATTCCTGAACCACTAACACCCTTTCTAACATTAGGCCTATTAAGTCTCACCCTATGTATTACCGGATCCACTAGCTTAACATCAGCCAAAGCGTTATTAACAAGACCCAAAACCGAATCCGGCAAGACTAAAACAGGAGGTTTACCTTGTGAATCACCAGTCATATCCGACTGTGAATCCGTACCCTGCTCGGTGAGAGTGTCGTCCTCCTTACCCAACTCAGTATCAGGTATAACCGCATCATCACCTTCGGGATATTCTCCCTCCTCCAACAAGTCATCATTCTCCTCCATAAAGCCAGTCTCCTCTCCCTCCTTGACCAATCCGGTGAGAGTCTCTTCCGGAGCAACCGTAACAGCCTGAGAAGTGGAACCTCTCCCAACCGCATCCTCTTCCTCTTGGGATCTCTTTGCAACAGCATTCTGTTTCACCGCGCTCCCCTGTTTGACCTTATACAACGGTTTTGGCCACACAGGTCCCATACCCTTTCGATTCAGATTGAAGGAAGGAACCTGTCCCTCTAACTCACCACTTAGCATCTGCGAACCTCTCTGTCCACCAGAGCCACTAGACTCCACAGCTGTAAACTGTTTTTTCTGTCCCCACGTTGAACCTTGGAACCTTTCTTGATATCGGGAACCATAAGCACCCCCATCTCCGTGCATACCCTCGTGACCCTGGAAATCCAAAGCCCTCTTAACATGCTTCCTTGGTTTCTCCCAACCACCTTCACTTTTGAATCCCCCTTGCTTACCCTGAAGATGATGTTTCAGAACAAACCGTTTATCCACTTGCTGTTCCGCGACCTGCTCCCCCGCTCCCTTCTTCAATTCTGGGCACTCACGCACATCATGAGTTAGACGAGAACAATGCTCACAAAAACCTGTCAGCTTCTCATACTCAAGGGAGACAATAACCTCATCTCCAAACTCAAAGGGAACAACCATCTTGAAAAGGAGAGGATTAAAGCCATTAACAGTCACACAGAAACTTCCAGTCTCCTCATCAATCTCCCTGAGAATACCCACCTTCTTACCTATTGCTCTCAAAGTCGCTTCTTCCCAAAGATGCATGGGAATACCCGTTACCTTAACCCAAAAGTTGATTGCGGAGGGATAAGTAGATGATATGATAGGCTCCCATTTCACCAACGCGAGCATCCACCCATCAAAATGGTATGGACCGTTCATCAGCACCGCCTGCAGTTCCTCTTCAGCCTCAAAATTAAACTGAAATAAGCCCTGACCCAAGTCTGCTCCTACCACCTTGTCCTCCAGCTTCCAAATCTTCGGTAGATTAGCCACCAAAGACTCCATTTGCTGAACACTTGGATTCATCAAACGCCCAATAAGAGTCAGTGAGAATTGTTGTATTCTCTGAGCCAAAACCGAATTAGCGATCCTCACTGTCTCCGTACGGACCAACGGAGCTTTGCCTTTGTTGAGTGCTAACTGAGACATGATAGACCACCAACGACACAACCAAAACTCCTTGAGGTCTGAAAAACACGACACCGCAAGACACAATTCTCTCAGAAAATCAGACAAATCGCCCACTGAAGAAAGAATGATCCAGCAGTTATAAAACCACCCTATCAAACTGAGCTCGCGGATAAATACCACTTGAACAAAACACCCATTGTCAAGGGATAGACAAAATCTGTCCGAAATTGATATCTCAGAGAACATCACAAAACATTCCAGAATCACCAATACAAGATCGTAACGAGATACCCATCTGACAAACCAAGGAAAGAGAATTGATCTCATACCATAATTAACATACCAATGAATCCTCCCGATAGTATATTCAGGTGGAGCCTCAATCAACATGATATGAAAATCTCGACAATGTATAACAAGCAAAATCAATCGCCATGCAATCCGGAAGCAAATCCTATCGCACTCGCAATCAACCCGAATCGAATCAACCTCAATAAAACCAACCCGATACAAATCCTCAATCCACCCGTACCGTATCGAATCCTCAATCAGCCCGATAAGATTCGATCCAACTCGATCCCCACCATAGAGAAAGAGATCCCGTAAGTCCCGAGTGAACCCAGACCAAATCGAAGACAGATTTCCGATCCATCTCCGAGATCCAAACGTAACCAGAGCACACGAAAGACCAATCTTCCGCCTCTCAACAGCACTGAACCAAAGCATATCAAACCCTAGATCGAATCGCCATAAGTATAGTTTAGTATTTTCAAACTATTTGTGTGTCTTTTTTTTCAGGGTAGTAATAGTGTTATAGGCATATATTTGATTCTTTCTGGGTTCGTGGTCGACAAATTAATACTAAGTGAGGGGGTTTTCGAAGAAATGCCTAATCTTGAATTTTTGAAATTAGCTGGCACTGCCGGAAAATTACTCTTACCACAAGATCTAAACTATCTACCTCCAAAAATTAGAATTCTAAATTGGGACTATTCGCCGATGACATGTTTTCCTTCTAAATTTAATCCTAAGTTCCTTGTCAAGATAATCATGGTACACAGCAAGCTCGAGAAATTATGGGAAGGAATTCAAGTAAGCATTTATCATTTTTTATGAAATCTATTTTACTTTCGTTTCTATGCAATTAATTTTGTACAATTTTGTTAAAATAAGACTGGAAAAGTGACCTCAGCCTATAAATTCTTTCACTACTAAACTCGTTCTCGTATGTTGTCTTTTTTTTTGTCATTACAGCCGCTCATCAATCTCAAAGTGCTCAATTTAGGTTATTCAAGATATTTGAAGGAGCTTCCTAATCTCTCAAGGGCCACTAATCTCCTAAAAATGGATCTTCATAATTGCTCAAGTTTGATAGAGCTTCCTTCCTCTATTGGAAATGCTACTAATATCCAGAGCTTAGATCTAGAATTTTGCTCAAGCCTAGTGGAACTTCCCTCATCTATTGGTAATATCACAAACCTCCGGAAATTAAATCTCTACAGATGCTCAAGTCTACTTGAACTTCCCTCATCTATTGGAAATCTCATCAATCTCCTAAAAGTGGATCTTCTTGTTTGCTCAAGCTTAGTGGAACTTCCGTCATCTTTTGGTAATATCATTAATCTCAAGAAATTGGATCTTCATGATTGCTCAAGCCTAGTAAAGCTTCCCTCATCTATTGGAAATATCATTAATCTCCAGAGATTGAATCTCCGTGGGTGCTCAAGCCTAGTGGAATTTCCCTCCTCTATTGGAAATCTTGTTAATCTCGAGACACTAGATCTCAATGCATGCTCAAGTCTAGTGGAAATTCCCTCATCTATTGGAAATATCATTAATCTCCAGGAATTGGATCTTCGTGGATGCTCAAGCCTAGTGGACCTTCCCTCATCTATTGGTAATATCATTAATCTCGATTTTGGTCTCACTGGATGCTCAAGCTTAGTGGGGCTTCCCGCATCTATTAGTAATATCATTAAACACCAATCTTTGTATCTTTGTCGATGCTCGAGCCTAGTGGAGCTTCCCTCCTCTATTGGAAATATCATTAATCTCCAGAAATTGCATGTTAGGGAATGCTCGAGCCTAGTGAAGATTCCCTCCTCATTTGGAAATATTGTTAATCTCCGAAAGTTGAATCTCAGTAAATGCTCAAGCCTAGTGGAGCTTCCATCCTCTATTGGAAACATTGTTAATCTTGAGAAATTGGATCTCAGTGAATGCTCAAGTCTAGTGGAGCTTCCCTCCTCTATTGGAAATATCATTAATCTTCGGAAATTGAATATTCGTGGATGCTCAAGCCTAGTGGATCTTCCCTCATCTATTGGTAATATCGTTAATCTCCAGAATTTATATCTCAGTGGATGTTCAAGCCTAGTGGAGTTTCCCTCCTCTATTGAAAATATCATTAGTCTCCAAGAATTGGATCTTAGTGATTTCCTAGTGGAGATACCATGTTTTATTGGAAACCTCCCTATGTTGAAGAAGTTGAGTTTGCGAAGATGCTCAAAGGTAGAGGGTCTACCTATCAACATCATCTTGGATTCTTTAGAAGAACTTGATGTCACTGGTTGCTCGCAATTTAAATGTTTTCCTGAGATTTCTACAAACATCAAACGACTTATGCTCTGTGGAACTTTGATAAAAGAAGTTCCCTTGTCGATCATGTCATGGTCTCAACTTCATGACTTGCGTATGACATTCTGGAAAGACCTTGGAAAATTCCCACATGCTCTTGACATCATCACAGAGTTGGAGTTGGATGCAGATATAGAAGAAGTCCCTGCATGGATCAAAGGAATGTCTCATTTACGTCGACTTGTACTCAAGAAATGCATGAAGCTAGTATCACTCCCGCAGCTTCCATGTTCTCTATCAAATTTAGATGCAGAAAACTGTGTCTTTGGAGACACTTGCTTGCTCATTTCCCAATCCTGAAGTTTGCCTCAGGTTTATTGACTGCTGGAAACTGAATGAAAATGGGAGAGATATCATTATCCAGACATCGACAAGTAAATACGCAATCTTGCCGTGTAGAGAAATGCATGCGTTTTTCAATTACCGAGCCACTACTGGAGGTTCTCTGGTAGTGAAGTTTAATCCAAGGCGTATTCCTTTACATTTGAGATTTAAGGCTTGCATCCTGCTGATTAATAAGGGTGATAAATCTGATTATCAGGACGTGTTTGTAAGGGTTCACATGGTAGACATACAAAGTGGTAGCGGGTGTCAATTACGTGGCCAACTGCTAAGTCCACTTTTAACGGAGCATTTGTACACATTCGAAGTTGAAGTAACAAATGTGGAGTCCGCATTCCATTATGAATTAAGAAATGTGGAATGCATAGAGATTTTATTTGAGTTTGAAGTCGACAATGACAGATGGGAGATAGGTGAATGCGGGATACGCCCACTCTTGGAAGAGGACACTCATGTTGAAAGTTCCACCTGATGACGTGATTGTACTTTTTCATATAAAATATATATATAAGTTGTGTAATCTATATAATAATAGCAATCTAAAGAAATACGAAGAATGGTATCTTTTCGTTATATCTTTTCATAAAATATTTTTATTTATTTATTTTTTGACAAAAAATTATATGGTTGCTTCCTTTTAAAAAGTTGCATCTGTTGAATGTAAAGTTGTGTCTCTTACAAACAGTTGTGTCTATTTAAATATTCACATTTTTAGAAATAAATATATATATATATATATGTTTTTTTTTTGTGAAAATTTCATACTTTCTTTTCAATTCAAAGGTACACATCTTTAGAAATTTATATATTTGTTTTTCTTTTACATAATTTTCAAACTTCCTATTCAACAAAGATTTTTCATAAATCTGAATAAATGCGAAGAACAGTTCATCTTTTATAAATTTTCATAAATATATTATTTATTTTTAGACAGAAACATCGACGGTTGCGTCTTTTTAAAAATTTGCGTCTGTTGAATGTAAAGGTGTGTCTCTTACAAAGAGTTGTGTCTATATATTTGTTCTTTTTTGAGAAATCTTTAAACATATATATGTATGTTCTTCTTTTGTGAAATTTTCAAACTTTCTTTTCAATTCAAAGGTACACATCTTTAAAATTTTATATATTGTTTTTCTTTGAGAAAAGTTTCAAACTTTCTACTCAACACATATTTTTTTCAATAAATCTGAATGAATGCAAATAACAATTGCATCTTTTCGTTATACCTTTTCATCAAATATATTATTTGTTTATTTTTTGACATTAACTTCTACTGTTGCGTCTCTTCATAATATGATGAATCAAAATAATTTGAAATTTAATTTTTAACGTCATTCTCTTCTCTATAAATTATTGATCAACATACATAATATTAATAATAATGTAAAAATGACTTCTCATCACTGTGAGAAATCTATTGCAATTTTGATTTATTTTATGAATCGTTGTACTCCCTATGTCTCTAATAGATTGATGTTTTGACCATTTCACATATATTAAAAAAAGGTAATTTTTTTATCTATAAATTAATTTATCATTACTTTTTGGTAAAAAGAGAAAATATAAACCTTAGATAACATGTCATGCGGAGAAAAATATAAAGTAGAAAAAAAATTAATTTAGTATTTTAATGTACAACATCAATCTTTTAGGAACAAGAAAAATATGTAAAAAAATAATCTATTAGAGACAGATGAAATAATTATTAATTATATTCAGTATCTGAGTATAATTCTTCATAAATTATGAATTTTAATTTATTCAAATATATTAAACCAAATTATTCTAACCTATCTAATTGAATCATTGCAACATTTGCTATATTTAATATTTAAGATCACATCACTTGGATAAAATCTTCATAAATTATTATTTACTAGATTTTAATTACAAAAATATATTTAAATGAATTATTACAACCTTTTAATTAAACTACATAAATTTTAGTTTATTTGATGAACCATTAAAGCTTTCGATTTCTATTGTGAACCCTTGCAACTTTTGGAAAATTTGATATTTATGATTATGTCTATTATACTAAAATATAATTAAAATGTCATATTTTCATTACTACTCTTCTTTATGTTTTTATTATTTAGATATGTGGATTTGAGTACATCAAATTTTATTTAAAAAAATGCAATTACCTATCATATGTTTATAATATTAATCATTATTTATTTAATTGTAAAGATTTTTTAATCATATGTCTATATCATTAATTATTATTTATTTAATTACATGTGAGGGAATATTTATCAATTAATATATGAAGAAAGTTTCAAAAATTTGTACTTTTTGAACTTATTATTAATTAACTTAATAAATATAAATAATTAAATAAATTTTGTAATAACTATTTTATTAAAATGAGTTCCCCCGCGATATCGCGGAGGCACGATACCTAGTATTTTTAAAATTTGACAATAATAATATTGTAATGATAAGTATCTGGCAAAAGTTTTGGTAGAATATAATTTAGCTTTAAATTATTGTAATAATTGTTATAATATATTAAAAATATATAAATATAAATAAGTGTATGAATGTAAATACAAATATAATTTTTTCTCTAAACTAAAATTATTTATTAATTTAATTCAGTAAATAAAATTCCTTTATATATTTTTAAAAATTTGTTTAAGGTTTAAAATTTATTTTCTTCAACAATTTTAAATCCGCACATCATTATGCGGACCCTTATCTAGTATATATATATACAACTCTCTCAATTCACACATAGTCACATACTATAAATATATATATATATTAGTAAATATCTGATTATTCATACACACATTGTAAGAGATCGATATATAGAGATTGACATGGCGACTTCCACCTTCTCTTTTCGTGGTGCACAAACCATGAACACCATGTTAGTCAAGTAAGATTTTTTTTTTCTTTTAAGTAAGTTTACCTATATAGTGTTGAGTTGAGCAAATGCATTTTTGTTTTGTCTATGCTAATTTTCTCTCTATTGTCTTTGGGAAAATCTATTCATATTCTAGGATCATAAAGTTATGATTGGTTTTTGACCAAATAAAAGTTGTGTGATTGTTTTTTTAGTGTCATGCAATTGCATATACTGTATCTAGGCCGATGCTTAGGAAATCGATTCACAAGAAGAGTGCGTCGCACGACATAGTGAGGGAGACGGCCAAGACGGAGGGTTCCGGCACCGGAGAGGAGGTGAAGACGATGAGAGGCTTCTACCGGGCCGGAGAGACGTCGTCACCGGCGACTAGTTGGGTGCCACATGAAGGTACGGGTATATACTATCCAAAAGGGCATGAGAAGGTGATGCAAGATGTGCCTCCTCCTCCAGCTGGCAGCCACGCGGACGAGCTCGTTAATTGGTTTTCCTAACCAATTGTCCCAGTGAAACTCTAACTCATGTCATCTCCATCTCATCGCAATCTCTCTATATTGTTGTATTGTAAGGGGAAAACCTTAAATATATATATATGTGTGTAATTAAGTTGATATATGTATTGTTGTCATGTAACCGATGATAATGAATAAATTGATGATGGTTATAACTTATAAGATTGAGTTATAGGTACCAAACTATCAATGCATGTAGCATTATCCACGTTGATTAACTTGGTTGCTTATGTACCTTGTAATGGACCAACTAAAGCTTTTGTTTACAATGTTTAGTGTCAAGCTTTATAAAAAACCCACCAAACAAGCTTTATGCAAGTAGTGACAAAGTGGGACCAAAACTAGAGTCTTTGACTTCAAGAACCACAGAATCAGCCACTCACTACTATCAGACAAGCACACAAGAATGGATTTTAAGAACAAATGGCTCTTACTTCTTCTTCAAAATCCTATCTTGGGTAAGAAAAGTATAAATCTTTTTCATTTAATTGGGAAAAAAAGGTAGAAGCTTTTAACTTTTGGGGGTGGTTTAATGGCGCTTACAAACATATTTTTGCGTTTCAAGTTTCCACCTTTACAATCATCTTCATCTTCCACATTCAACACTTTAATCACTCCCAGAAAACTCTCTTCGATCGTTTGCTCCAAGCCCTCTTCTAATGACGGCGGTAAAGTGGCTAACGACGGTGGCGCAAAGCCGCGGAAGAAGTTATCGGAGCAGTCGTCGTGGGAAGTAAAAGATTCGGAAGGGAAAGATTATCTCTACAGGCTTGGCGCAGAGGCTGATAATGTTAACATAGCTGTGGGAGCACGAAGCGGCATGATCGATGATGTTTTCATTGGAGACTTCCTTGGCAAAGACTGTAAAGTCTCTTCTTTTTTTGAAAAAAAATCCCACTTTTTGGATTTTGATTAAGTTTACTTTTGAGTTTTGATTCTGATTGTGGAGTTAACGTAAGTTGTAATATCTGTTTGATTGCAGCTGATATTGTGTTTGATTACCGTCAGAAGGCGACGAGGTCATTTGAACATCTTCAAGGAGATTATTACATTGCCCCGTCGTTCCTGGTAACTCTTACTTTAGTCTTTACAAGAGCAGCATTGTTAGTCTCTTGTTTGGATGCTTTTTGAATTGAAGCCAATGCTTTAAATTGTGGTAATGTGTTACCAAGTGTCTTATAACATGTGTCTTCTTTCTTAACAGGATAAAGTTGGTAAGTTGACCTGTACGCTTTGGTGAAGCTTACAGTATTAAAAGGAATACATTGGTAGCAATAAGTTGGACGATAGGGTTCATATTTGATTGCCTATAAGTCTGGAACTTTTGATTCATTTGTGATGTTTATTTCTTTCTTCCTTTCGCTTTACCTTAACATGTCGATCTTGGTTCGATTTCTGTAGCGGTCCACATTGTGAAGAACTACCTTGCACCTTCTTTAAATATAAAAATCCCATTGATCTTAGGTAATGATTGCCTTGTGCTTCTCTGTTTAGTAGCAGTGTTTGAAATTTTGCTACCATCTCTTGATTATTGTGGGTTTTTTTGGGCTGGCTAGGTATCTGGGGAGGTAAAGGACAAGGCAAAACGTTTCAAACTGAACTTATATTCAAAACCATGGGAGTTGAGCCAGTTATAATGTCTGCTGGAGAGTTGGAATCCGATAGAGCTGGTGATATCTCCAACTTTGTTTACTCTCATATCACCGGGTCTATGTCCTAGGACTTGGATGCTTTCACTGACCATCGTGCTATCGAAAGTTCTGATTTTTCTAATATTCTGTTAAAGGGGAACCGGGAAGACTCATACGTGACCGCTATCGAACAGCTTCACAAGTCATCCAAAATCAAGTTAGAAGCTTTTCTTATCATTTCACAGTCTTGCTACACCTATTTATCTCTATGCGTTTGGCATGAACGTTGATGATGATTTGTAATGCAGGGGAAGATGAGTGTTCTCATGATTAATGATATTGATGCTGGCCTTGGTAGATTTGGTAAAAAGCCATATTCGAGACAACTTTGAGCGATGTTGTGACTGCTCTGCTCTTTTTTTTTTCTTCTCTTTTCGCAGAGGTGAATCTTAACCGAGTTTATTGCTCTCGTTTTAGGGGAAACACAAATGACAGTGAACAACCAGATAGTTGTCGGTACTCTGATGAATCTTGCGGATAATCCTACAAGGGTAAGTGTGGGACAAAACTGGAGAGAAGCTGACGTTGTAAACAGAGTTCCTCTAATTGTCACAGGGAATGATTTCTCTACATTGTATGCTCCACTGATCCGTGAAGGAAGGATGGAGAAGTTCTACTGGTAACTATGTAATACACAGCTTCCAATCCATTTTCCTGCAACTGAGAAATCTTTTCTGAAGTGTTTCGGTGCTGAAAAAAATACAGGCAGCCAACTCGTGATGATATCGTAAACATTGTTGGCAGAATGTATGAGAAAGATGGTATATCGCGGAAAGATGTTATAAGCATTGTAGATACATTTCCAAATCAAGGTAAATAATTTACTATTTCAATTGAGAAAATACAAAGGTACAGTTCCTTACCCTTACTATCTTTGTTGCCAGCACTTGACTTCTATGGTGCTTTGAGGTCACGCACATATGATAGGTCTATCCTTAAGGTAACTTAAGCTACGAACCAGCTGATAATAATTAGAACTCTGCAGTGAAATAGCTAATCTTTTTGTTGTTATAGTGGGTAGAGGAAGCTGGAGGAATGGAGACTCTAGGGAAAACTCTTCTCAGACGTAAAAAGACCGAAGCTGTTCCTCAATTCATTCCCCCTGAGGTAAATGCTCGGGCTTCTCAGTGATCTTTCTTTCAAAACTTTTAAGGTTTGGCTCCGCTTAAGATTTATGATATGGTGTGAACAGCAAACGATGGAAGCATTGCTGGAATCAGGATACTCACTGATAAAGGAGCAAAAGCTCATCATGGAAACAAAGCTGTCCAGGGAGTACATGAAGAACATGGACGATTAATACCAAATACCAAACAAACATTGATTCATTCTTACAGTGAGTTTCAGTGAACACAAATGTTACAAAAAGCTTAAAACATAACCAAATCGCTTTATAGAGTTTGTTTTTACCAAAACCATGAGCATTGAACCTAAAGCCGATGTGATGCCAGTACATAGATTAGATGTGTATGCATCGTCACATAAAATGCAATACACGATTTTGAAAAACTACAACCACTTTTACCTTACGAAGAATAACAAAAGTCACCAGTTTTGTACTTTGCTACACACATAAGAATCTATGTCTTGTGAGTTGTGACAATGGAAAATGGTTTCAAACGGATTGTGCGAATTAGATAAACAGTCTCAAATCATCCAAATGAACCACGACATTGCTCCGATCCACAGAGACATTTCCTCTTTCCATGTAAAAAGCTCCCATCTCCGGCCTCGGGCGTAGCAGAAACCCCATAATCATAAGTCAATTCCGCCATTGGAGGAATGTGACGCATGGCAAAGAAAGCAATGTGGATAACTGATTCACCGTTTCCTTCACAAACAATTGGCTGCCAAAAAACATTGGGGGAGCAACTATGATTCATGAACCGAGCGACATTTCCAAATTTCTTGGCACTGATTAGGACTGGTGATGGGAGATCAAATTCCTCGGGAACTTCATCTGAAGGGTCCTCATCTACTAGTGCAGGCTCATAATTCCACTTGAACGAGTTAAAAACACGTGATGTATCAAAAGCATACTCATCCTCATCTTGGTACTCTCTAAGCCTGCCTTTGTCTTTGACCTCACCAGCATATTCACATATGAAAGAACCAGCACGGATGGAGTCCCACGAACGTAAACCCCAACCACGATTTTCTGTCTTAAACACTTCCAGGCAGGAATTTAATCCTGTCTGAATCACTTTGTTTTTGCAGTTGGCATGACATGGACACGTTGGGCCACATTCATATATCATAGGTCTCCGAGACACTAGCATAACCCCATTAAGGTAAGGGAGATCACCACCATTTTTTCTGATACAAGAGCAGTTAAGATCCCCTGGTGAACATGAGCCAATGCAGGAACAGCCATTTGCGGGTGGAGTTAGTTTAAAGGACTCCGAGTATTTTAGAGAGGAAATATAGGTAAAATAAGCAGGACCCCTCTCCTCATCAACATCATTCACAAGCGAAACAGGTTTACTTTCAACTCCTGAAGTGAGATCTGGAAGGATAAGGCCTGGTCTTGTAGTCAAACCTTCCCTCCACTTTTGAACAGATTTCCAGACACCAAAAGCAGGTGGTTGACCAGGGAGTCTCACCAATTTATATTTGAATGTGTTGCAACCAGATTTTCCTTTCTCTACCCATGACTCTGAGATCGAATAAAGTCCATCGTAGATATAGATCTTTCCTGTCTTAGTAGCTGCATCCTCCTCCCCTCTTATGACTCTTACTCCATTGCCTTTCCTTAAACTTTTCTCTAATGCTAGATTACCCCTTTCAAGCTTTTGATCAGATGCTGGTCCGTTCTTGTCTGCATTGCCACCTTGTCCACTGTAAATTAAGGACTCAGGATCCTGGGCGTCACCGTCATAACGTCCAGCGGAAACAATGCTAGTTGCTAAAGGATCTTCACCTGAGCCAACCTTACTAGTTATATAGTCAATGCCAGCCATAGTCTGCATGTGAAGACCCACTAAACACATCTCTATACGGGAAAAGAAGATATCTCCAACCTCGATTCCAGGAACCGTTCCAACTCTCTTCTTCATGTTTGTCCGCACCCCATTGCTCATCAGAATACCTGCTGCTTTCGAAGTGGCTGCCTTTGCATAATCTACTTGGCTGAGCCGCCTCCTAACTGCATCAAAACGCGTCAATACACTACTTACTAAGTACCCATTTCCATCTTCTCGCTCTGCTGCACTGATCCCACTATCAAAATCTGCACTAAATCTTTTCACTACCTGAACATCCAAATTCGTCTCTTTGGCCGCAGTCTGCTTCTCTTTTTTCTTCACATTACCACTTCCCTTAGGTCGACCAACTCCTCTTTTAGTTGCACTGGAGCTGCTGGGGCCATTTGATTCAGTAGGTGTTCTATAGGAACGAAGAGGTGGAACATACGATGGAGGAGGTGTGTCCTGAGTTTGGTTGAGATCAGGAGTATCTTGCGTTGGTTGTTGTGCTCCAAAGGGGTAGAAAGGAGAATACTCAGATGAAGAAGGACCAAAAGGTGGACAACCAACAAAAGGTGGACCTTGATTACCATTTGGAAAAACAGGTTTTAAACTTCGCAGTGGTTTTACATCTAGCACTATTGACTTGTCATAATGTTTAGGATTTGGAACAGTATGATTGACCCCTGGAACTCCTTCCATTGCTAGATAAGCTCCTGTCGAAGTAAGAAAAATGGATAAAGGATCAACATTTGGATAATGAACTCTAAAAGTGGAAAGAGAGTTTACAAAGTGTCAGTTACTGCAAAAGCAGTTCATCCAAGAACATCACACAAACGACTCCATTTACAAAAAAAAAAACAAAACAAAACTTTTCAACAATCAGACCCAAAATGCAAACTTTGCTATCAGAAAACTAAGTAAAGTATCCCTCAAAACAAGAAAAGTCATTTTATTCACAAAATCTGAATGCATCTAAAATCGCTTCGTAACGAACACAGAGGGGTTCCATTGTTCTATTAGTTCATAACTTCATACATTTGTTTATCACCAAAAATATAACCAATCATCAGCT
This sequence comes from Camelina sativa, assembly GCF_030686135.1. Classification (NCBI taxonomy): domain Eukaryota; kingdom Viridiplantae; phylum Streptophyta; class Magnoliopsida; order Brassicales; family Brassicaceae; genus Camelina; species Camelina sativa. The sequence goes on along the minus strand of NC_141886.1, from coordinate 24,501,917 downwards.
AAGAAGACAAAATCATTAGAGCCCACTAATTCTAAACACCACTAAAACCTTTCAAGTTTAGGGCAAAAAAAAAAAAAAAAAAACTAATCCTTTCGTTACATCAAAATCCCTAATTTGTATTTAGATTCGTAAGAAATCAAGCTAATTCAAAAACAGCACGCCGTAACTAGACGAACCCTTTGTCCAAAAACTGGGAAAATACAAATTTTAGATTCACCAACAAAAACGAAAACAGTATCCATAGTGCAACATTCATTTCCAGATTTCTAACTTAAATCACAAAAAAGAAGATGAAAGAATCAGACTGTCACCATTACCAACCTCGAGAAGCTGAGGATAAAAGAATTAATAAGGCTCCGAGAATTAGAGAGAGGGGAGTGAAGAGACCTTTGAGGATGATGATGAATGAAAGAGAGAGAGAGTGTGAAAAAAAAGCGAGAGAGAGAGAGAGACGCCTTTCTTTAAAGCATTTTTTGAGATTTGACTTATTTGCTCAGATGAAATAAGCATAGACGTTACTGTTTTGTTACAGAGTATACGGTCCGTTAGATTCACGTTTGCGTCATCTCCGCCGTCAAAATATATTCAGTGCCTTGAAAAAGATGAAATTTTCTTACACAACCTATCCTTTACCACTCTTTTTTCTTCTTTCGGTTGTCGTGTAACCATTTCAAAATATTTTGTCTGTATCCTCAATTTACCAATGAACTATGCACAACAATCTATAAAAACCGATTTTGGTTTTTCCAAAAGATATTTCAATAGTTTAGAATCGAAAGTCATGAATGTATTTTTTTTTTTTTTTTTTTTTGTTGCTTAGAAGGATATCAGAATCTTACAAGTTACATATAGGACACGATTCGTTTAAAATTTCCAATACAAGCTAAAGGTGAAAAGCTTGGAATCTAAGCTAATAAGAAAGCCTCCTTGATTCATCATCCATCATCTGTATTGTTTGACCATAAGAATGTCGGAGCATAATCTTTGAGGCACTTGTTGCAGTTCTTTACCTTCTTGCCATGCCTGTCCTACGCATACACCCGGACCTATATGCCGTATGTATATGACGACGCTGTCGTTGAATGGATACGGATGCTTTGCTGCAAAGAGAAAAACAGACGAAGCTATGGGTTTAGAGACACCTTTTCTATATGCTATACTCAAACCTGAGATGTGTTTCTCAATTAACTTTACTCAAACGCTCAATTGCTCCAAGATGAATGATTTTTCAGTAGAAACTTTCTGGTTTTATAGAAGGTTTTGCAAAAGAAATGCTCAGAGTTGTGAATCATTGTATAAAGTTTCAGACTAGCATAACACAAGTGAGGACTAATAGTCTGTCTGTGCAAGGAACGTGTAAATGGCTAATCTCAAATCAGTATAAGCAATGAGTCTTACATGGTCGAGGAAAGCCTTGTGGGTAATCTTCAATAGCAAGAAGCCCATCGCCAAATTTGCATGCTACATCACAGGGTTCCTCTGTGGCCATTACTTCCATAGCTTCTGTAACCTCAAAGTATAGAGGACTAAGAGCATTGGCAAGGGTTGAAACTACTGGTCCACCTGCAGGATGACATCTCTTGAGACTATTTTTGTAAATAGTACAACAGAAATAATTGCATGACAATCACTTATGCTCATTCACCAACTGCGGAAAGATTTTATAAAGTTAAAGATGCATACAAACCATAAAATATCTTAAATGCAACATTAGCTTTGTGGAAAAGGAATAAGTCACACATGTTCCAAAATCTATTGCAGGCAGCTGAGTAAAAAGCCTAAACAACAAGCCATACTGAAAATTGTTTGTCTTGAAATCATTTTCCTATATCAGTTTCAATGATATAAGCTCACATTTGATCTGTACATTGTTAGATAGAGTTCAGCATCAACTTAGATATGCCTTAAATGTTGGGATTATACTCGAAGCAACTGCAAATGGAAAAGTGTTGTTTATTTTGAGAGAAACATTAATTGGATCAAGACTTACCACAAACTCGCCCATAGGTCTGTCCGTTGCTGGAGCGAAACACAGCCTACCAAGTAATATACAAATTATGTCAAGAAGATAGCGCATGACAGATGCTGCCTAGTAAAATAGGGATGGAAGTGATATCAGTCCGACTAACCATCTTGAAGAAACTTATCCAAGATATGATTAGCGGACCTGAACAATAAGAGAGAAATACTTTATAAGTTTTAACGAACATCAACATCAAGATACATAACCACACGCATACAACATACAAATTCATTTATATATGTAGGGGCTCAGACCTAAAATGGATTACCCTGACTTGTTCGGCAGTTAAAGTATTCGAGTGAAATTTCCGCATCTCCAGTAGAGAATAACCTGGAAGCAGTCATTTTGGCTAGCTTTGGATTGTCGTAACGAGTGCTTGCTATTTCCCATGCTCGTGATATAAGCCTGCACACATACACTCTCATGAAGAAAATTGTACATGCCAAAACATGCACTAAGTTTTCTTTCCATGTCAACTTTGGCAAATAAATCCAATCTTTTCCAAGAGGAATAAGTAAACCACATGACATAGAAACCTAAATACTGATAAGAGTTCAGTAAGAATGACCTCGGCTCTAATAATTGCAGCAAATGGTGGCGCCTCTCTTCGGGGATCTCTTCAATCTTCTTCCTGTAAATATATCAACTCTATTAAACAGTCATCTTATTATTTTATAATAAGCCAGATGAAATCTAACAGTGAATTGCATGAACTAGTGGTAGACTGGTAGTATAATGCTTTGAGATATATAAAATTAATTAACAGGTCACTGGAGAGCAACCCCGAGACTATACTAAATCTCGTCCTGGGAAATTTCATACCCTCCAAGAAAAGATCCTATTTACTATAGCAAGCTCGCGCAGCCAAGTTAAAACTGAGACTGCAACATGTGGTGGCTAACAAAATTCCACTAAACTAAACATGCAAGCCAGCTGCTTAAGACTGAATTAAAATGCTGGAACTCAATCAACCGAAAGCAGACTAACCATAGATAAGCAGCCGGGTTAAATGAAGCAGGGTCCAATGGAATCAACTCCTTGGGGGGATCAAGAAACGTCACAACATCAGATTCATCAACATAAACCCTTTTACCATTAGGAAGAGTTTCATAAGGTTTTTCATCCCATGGAGATTCATATCCTCTCCCTCCACGAACAGCCAAAACCACACCACGATACAACCCTGTAAAACCCAAAATATATCACACAAATCTCTTTTTTTTTCTTCTCTTTAGAAACCCAAACAAGACTCAGAAACATAAAATCAACAAGGATACTAAAAATCACAAGAAATAACTGAACTCTCAACTTCTAAAATTATTACTAAACACAGTCACCTCAATTTGATATCAACCAAGTAACTAGAAGTGTGTACAGTATAAAGCTTCCCCAGAAAAAAAAAAATCATTAAAATGAAAGAGACGAAGAGCCTAAGCTCACTGTTCGTGAGAGGAAACGCAAGCTGCGGCTTTCTCTTCCGGTGAATCGAGCCGTCAACCGCCGGCGTGAGTACCGGAGTCCGTATAAGCCCACTCTCCCGTACCGCCCCTATCTTCATCTCCGGCCAAACGAATATGTTTTAAAATTAAAATAAAACAGAAATTTTTGATAAACGATATATTTATTGCACAAACACGGTTACAATTAAAGGGGTTACAATTAAAGGGCCGTCACAATTGGGCCTTACGTGGGCCCATATATTACATTATTGGCCGAGTTATACATTACGAGCAGCTAAACAATACCACACGGTTCCTCAATTCCTTCTGCTCCGAGTCCTACCTACACAGTAGAGTAACTTCTTTCAGAGGGGCAACTTCTTTCAAGATACTTGACATCTTCCAACAGTTTCACCGCATCTCTCATCGTTGGTCTCATTCCCGGATCTTTATCAGTACAGCTCAGTGCCAGTTCCGTCACTTGAATCACCTGTTCCCTAAGATTCGAATCCAGAAGCTCGTCCACGAGAGTAGGATCGACGATTGTTGTCACCATGTCTTCCACATTGTTGTCCTTGCTACTGCTCAACACTGATCTCACCCAGCTTACTATATCTGTACTGTCCGGGAAGGATTTGTCCACCGCTTTCTTCCTTGTTACCATCTCGAGCAGCACAACTCCGTAACTGTAAACATCTGATTCTCTTCCCCTTACGGTTTTGTATGCGTTTTCTGCACAGTTTCATTGGTAGATTTAGCCATTGATCCAGCCAAATAAGAAACTGAGTATCTAGACAACAAGCTTGCTAATTTAACTAAACTCCTAACAGGTAAACACTAAAACAGTCTACTATGTATAATGAGAAGATGCATTACCTGGTGCAATGTACCCGGTGGTGCCTGTAACAGTTGCAGTTGAAACCGTTGAGTCATCAAGAAGGCGAGCCAAACCAAAATCCCCAATGTGAGGCTCCAAGTCTGAGTCCATGAGTATGTTTTCTGGTTTGATGTCACGGTGAACAATCGGGGGATGACAGTCATAGTGTAGATAGGACAGTCCGTGAGCAACACCAAGCGCTACGTTGAACCGTGCAGACCAATCTAGCGTATTATCTTTTGGACTAACGCCGTGGAGAACATCGTACAGGCTTCCTTTGGGCATGTATCTATACAACATCAAACCATCGTCTTTCCTCAGCCAAAACCCTTCTAACTTAATCAGATTCCTGTGCCTGACTTGACCAATGGTATCGATCTCTCTCATCATACTCTGGTTCGCCCGGATGTGAGATGCAAAGACGAGTCTCTTCACAGCGTAGACCTTTCCCGAGCCTAAAGAAGCTCTGTATACAACTCCGTGAGCTCCTCTTCCAATGATATACTTTTCATTTAGATTGTCAGTTGCTGCAAGAACTTTGTTCAGCAACAAAGATGGGCCTTCCTCCTGTGTGAAGACATAAGCATCTTCCTCTTTCTCTGGTCTTCCTTTGCGTCGGCGTAGGTAAATTAAAACAAGGGCAAGAACCACAACCAAGACAAATATAGAGGATATGACCGCTATAAGTGCAATCTTCCAGGTGCTGAGGCCACTTTGATTCTTGCAGTACTTCAATCCGCTGTGGCTATTGTTGCTACCAGAGAAGGAACGTGGAAAGCAGAGACTGGGATTTCCTGAAAACATCGACAGGTCAGAGATCAACTCTTTCTTTAAGTGTACCGGTATTGAACCATTGAACAGATTGTTCGAGACATCAACACGCAGCAATGATTCAAGATTCTCAAGAACCGACAATGAACCTGTCAAATTGTTGTTGGATATGTTGAGTCTTGTTAGTCTGTCAAGATCCCCCAACTTGGAAGGAATATCACCTGTCAATCCGTTTCCGCTAAGGTCCAAATCATAAGTCAGAACCTCTATCGACCCAAGAGACGAAGGAATCTCACCACCAAAAGCATTTTGAGCTATCTGCAGAGTTGACAGCTTTCTAAGCTCAGGAAAGAACTGTGGAATACCTCCTGAAAACCGGTTATCGTTGAGAACCAAAGTCGCCAAGCCTTTCCAGTTACTAAACTCTGAAGGAATCGAACCGTTTAATGAGTTGTAGCCAACATCAAAACGCTCAAAATTCACACACTTAGACAGCTGGGCTGGTAAAGGGCCTTCAAGAAGATTACGTGAAAGATTCAAATAGCCAAGGCTTTGTAGATTCCCAAGTTGTGAAGGTATCTGTCCTGTGAGTTTGTTTCGAGACAGGTTGATGCTAGAGAGATTCCTACAGCTTCCGAGGCTCCCCGGGATTGGTCCTTCAAAGTTGTTGCTATTGAAATCAAGAAATTGAAGGCTATGATCCTGAGAAAACTCAGGAAGAAGACCTGAAAGGTTGTTTTCTCTAAGGATGAATCTCGTGATGGTCTTACAGTTACCAATAGAAGTTGGTATTGTACCGTGAAGCTGATTAGTACCCAAATTGAGAATACTCAACTTCCTTCCATGGCATAGATTCGGAGGTATCTGTCCTGTGAGTTTGTTATCAATAAAGTCAATCTCTTCTAAGCTGCTGTTCACACCTAAACCCGGCGGTATTGGTCCATAAAAGCTGTTGTTGAAGAGCGTAGCGATCTTTAGACGCTTCATCTGGGCCATTTCCACAGGTAGTTCTCCTGTGAGATTGTTTTGATAAACCAGCAACTGCGTAAGACTCTGACTCTTCCATATCTTCATAGGAATCTCACCCGAGAACCGGTTTTCGAAAAGCTCTAAACTTTCTAGCTTCTTCAGCTTCCCTAATGTACTAGGTATCTCCCCTCCAAGCTGGTTGTTGTTCAGCTTCAACAAGTTCAAGCTACTACAGTTCCCAAGCTCCGCGGGGATACTCCCAGAGAGACGATTCTCTGAAAGGTTTATATCTGTAAGCTTGTTTAACAGACCCAATGAAGGAGGGATTGTACCTGATAAGTTACCATCCACAATAACTAGAGCGTCAAGGTTACTGCAATTCCCCAATTCAGGAGGGACACCACCTTCGAATTTATTGTAAGACAAATCTAAAGTCAACAGATTCTTGCAGTTTGGTGAGCCTAAACGTAACTGCCCTCCTAGACTGTTGTTACCAACAAACAGATCAGTGAGATTCCCCAAAAGATTAAGACTTTCAGGTAACGAACCAACTAACTTGTTCCTGTGGAGATACAGAATCTGCAAACCACTGCAGTTCCCAATCGAGTCAGGGATGTTACCAGATAACTGATTCTCAAACATACGCAGATCCACTATCTCCTTAGCTTCACCGATACTTTGAGGAATCGGACCTGTTAAATTGTTGTACTCCAGATTTAGAATCTGCAACTTGGGAATTCGAAACAAGGATTCAGGTAACTCACCGGTGAGGAAGTTTGTGTAAAGATAAAGCAACTCCAAGCTCTTCAAGCTACCAAGAGTATCTGGGATCTCACCGGAGAAACTGTTTTCAGATAAATCTAAAGAAACGAGCTTGGTACAGTTTCCTAAAGTGGAAGGTATAGTTCCAGAGAAATTGTTACTACTCAGATCCAAAACCTGCAAGCTTTTGAGCTCTCCAATTTCAGGACCCAACTGACCTGAAACCCTAGAACGAGTGAAGTTGAGAGAATCAACATTCTTAGAATCGTCACAAGTGATACCAAACCAGTTACATGGAGTGGCTTCAGATGCGTTCACCTTCCATGTCGAAGTTAGTTCCGGTGGCACTTTGTCTAAATGCTTCAGAAGCGAGAGTAGAGTTAACCCATCCGAGTTTAAACAAGAAACTAAACGGATCGAGAGAAAGAGACAGAAAAGAAGAAGAATTTTAAACAACCCAACAAGATTCTTCATTTCTGAGATTATCAAAAGTCAAGAAACATGCCCTGGCCTCTTGTATCGAATCAAGATTGGAATTTGTAGCTCAAAGCCCTCAGCAGAATAAAGCTTTTTGCATGAGAGAGAGAAGGGGGAAAAGGACAAGACTTGATTGATGGGTATTATTTAACTGATGATTCTTGCCGTTTTTTATGACGAGACAAGATGTTGTTTTTGGCCTTTTATGAACCAACAACAAACGAGTGTGAGCTCCTTCAACGCGTTTTCTCTTTTGCACGCCGTTTCTCATTCAGTCTTCTTTCTTTCCGTTTTCAGACACACGTGTTTTTATAGAAAGAAGTCGTCTCTGTTTCTTTGATTCCTAGCGTGAAACGTGAATCTTTTCCAATATTCTACGACGATGTCGTTTACAGGTTTATCCAAAAAGAGTAAGAAACTGTTAACACATCAATAACGAAGTTAAAAAAGCATTTCATTTAATAATTTGGACTTTTCGGTTGGTGAATAGTCAATTTGTGGGAGTTGGGTAGGTTTTGGATCCATTATTAAATTCAGTACCAAGAACGCATTACCAAGTACCAACCATTGAATAAACTGATTGCAAACGTTAACAACACAGTCCACTATCTAATTTTAAAATTTGATATCATACGTGTAATTGGTGTATAACAATCTTTTTGGATACTATTTGATAAGAACAGCTAAACGTTTGCTTAGAACTGAACAAATTGACTTTCAAAATCATGACTAAGGTAAGCTTCCGAGAAAAATATATAGAATAAGAGAATTTTGATTCCACGTTTCTTTTTTATAGAATTTTAAATTCACATGTCGTATATGAATTTGGATCTAATCAACCGACACTTTTTATGAATATCTCACTAACATGCGGTATATCTATTTTAATAGTGAGATAAACATATAAAAATGAGTTGATAGTGAAGATGTTATTATTAATAATTTAATATAATGTCACTGGATAATTAAATTATTACTGAAAACGCATGTGAAAAGCTCGGATTTTTGGTCTACAACGTTATGATATAGATGGTTGTTTTCTTTTCACTAACACTAAGGGTGGTCAACTCTTTCCAGTTACTAAACTTTGAAGGAACCGAGCCGTCTAATAAGTTAAACCCAAGATTCAAGTGACTAAGGTTACGTAGCATCACAAGGTCCGTAGGAATATTCCCCGTGAGCTTGTTTCGATACAGATTGATGGTCGTGAGCTTCCTACAGCTTCCGAGGCTACGGGGGATTGGTCCTTGAAAGCAGTTGCTATTGAGATCGAGAAACGTAAGATCGTGATTCTGAGAAAAGTCAGGAAGAAGACCTGAGAGGTTGTTTTCTCTGAGGATGAATCTGCTTAGTGTCTTGCACTGACTAACAAATGGTGGTATTTTACCGTGAAGCCGACTAGATTTTAAGTTAAACACTGTCAACATCTTTCCATGACAGAGGTTGTGTGGTATCTCTCCTGTAAGATTGTTACCAATGACATCTATAATCTCTAGCTTGCTGTTCATACCTAAACCAGGTGGTATCACTCCATAAAAGCTGTTGTTGAAGAGCGTAACGATCTTGAGATTCTTGAGCTCGGTTATTTCTGTTGGTATTTGTCCTGTGAGATTGTTTAGATAGATTAGTAACTGCGTAAGCCTCTGAATCTTCCATATCTCAATGGGAATCTCACCCGAAAACCGGTTTTCGAAAAGCTCCAGACTTTCTAACTTCTTTAGCTTACCTAATGCACTCGGAATCCTCCCTCCGAGTTGGTTGTTGTTGAGCTTTAACGTGCTTAAGTTGGTGCAGTTTCCGAGCTCCGCAGATCAAGAAGTTCCTTAGCCTCACCAACATTTTGAGGAATTAACCCGGTTAGGTTGTTTCGCTCGACATGCAGATAGTTCAATGCCGGAATTTGAAACAAGGAATTAGGCAACCCCCCGGTAAGGAAGTTGCTGTAAAGATACAGATCGGCCAAGCTCTTCAAGCTACCAAGAGTATCCGGGATCTTACGGCAAATAAAGGAGATCTTTAGTATTCTAGCCTAAATTGTTCGCAATTTCCTATGATTATTCATTAGTCTGCCATTGAATTGAAGAAAGAATTATAAAAGCGGGTGGAACAGACACTATCATAATTGGACTGAGTTATATATAGAAAATATTTTCAAACTATCTTTTATCATTCCCATTAACATCTCCCAAACTCTCTCTACAACTTTGCACATATACAAGTTTAAATTTTCCCAATCTTGAGAGACAAACTTACCAAAAGTATGAATCCATGACTTGGCATCGTTCAGTTACGCCAATTAGATGATGCCTCAAGCTCCACATCCTCTTCCCACCAAGTTGCCGACTGTAATACCATCAAGTTCCAACCAGTTTAAGTTTCTATGTGCACATGCAAGAAACAGACAAACACAATCTAGACCAATACCTTGTATCCCCTACGCAGGAACTCGAGTGAGCTTCCTTTCTCTTCTTGTAGTCCCAGAACCTGCAACAGCTCTTCCTTCGTCTGTTTGTATCCACATCAATCAAAGCTTGTTAGTTGTTACTTTTTTTCTGAGGGTTGGGTGAAAACGACTATATACAAAAGGTTAAATGCTTTTAGCGCACATACTTCACCCAACGTGAAACGAGTAGGGCTTTCGGCAACACACGCGAATGAACCATCAGTTTGCTTAAGCATCACCTGCCATGGTCCTGCATTAGATTTTTGCATTAGATATGAATCGAGAAACACTTTCTCAAAATTCAGGCCACTGGTATTCAGAATGGTTCTGCAAATCTAATAGAGAGATAGAAACTAGCATCACATCTCGGTCAGTGATCAAGGAAGTCACAGAACATACAGGCACAGTTATGCTATATATAAATTTAGTCCCGGAAAGACTAGTTTAGCATTTACCAGGATATTGTCGAAAAAGTGCTCCATTGTAGTTCAAGACAAACGGTGCCACTGCCACTGTCTTAGCCAAGCAACACAAACAAATATTATGCTGCTTTATTTATGCAAGCAGACAAGAAGGTCTGCTGAGAAATTATCATCATTATTGGCAAGTACCTTAGAATACTCTCTGATTCGGATATAAAAGACAGGAATAAATTGAGAAAGAAACCGGTAGTGCAGATCTTTAGGGGGAAAGCCAAGTAGCCCTAGGTCAGCACTGCACTAAAGTTCAGTTGTTACCAGAAGTGAGGAAACAGAGAGAGATTGAGTTACAAAAGAAAAAAATCGAGGTCTCGATAGAGGTAATACCGCAAGGTATCTAGCTCAAGATTAAACAGAAGAGCTGGGGTTGAACTTGCAAAGGTTTCCTGCAAGAAGAGACCAACAACATACAGAGTGTGATTGACTAAGACGGCACCAATAAAATTCAAAAATGACTATAGCCAAGTTCCATGTTAACATACGAAAAGATAGGAAGGAATCCAATACCACAAACTTCTCAATAAAAGAGAGTTCCCGAGTGCTGCAATTGATAAACATATAAAGGGTCGGTGGCTCCTTGGGCTCCCAAGAACCTGTAGGAACACATAATCCACATGACTAAATGCAACATAAGCAAAAATCCAAGTAAAAAGGGACGATATTAGAGAAAATGATTGTAGTGTTAGCTATACCTTCGTTATCATCTTCAAAATCAAAGTCCAGGGTACTCCTTATGGACCTGAAGAAATTTGTGACAGAAGTACCAGGTATATCATCTAGAGAACCAATACTTATGCCATCAACCTGATGAGAAACACACACAAAATGAAGCCGTTGTTAAGTACTCACTCAAGCGTTCAATATCTTAGAAGGTTATATCCTAACATATGCTAAACACAGCAAACTGTAAGTTTCAATTTCTACCGAATCAAATGCCGCTTTGAAGCGTTGCGAAGCTCTACGCTTCTCAGGCTTGTCAGGAAAAACCTGAAGCATGTTTGATATTCATAAGGTCAGAAGAACAAAATAAAAAGAAGTGAGTAATAAATAGAGTAATGAAGGAGATAGAATTATACAATGCAAGCTCTTGTCTCTACTTTCTCCTGAAGTTTGCGAACAACAGTTATGGCCAACTGTATGTTAGCATCAATAAAGTCGTCTGAAGAGCCCTACAACAACAATGTTTTACAAATCTAACACAGTTACATCAACCCAAATTGCTAAAAAAACTAAGTGTCAATGGTAACAAGATAGCAAAAAAAAATATATATATACCTTGTAAGAAGAAATGCTACTAGGCAAAGGCCTACACATTAGAGCAAAAGACACCATTATAACCACGAACCCAGAACACAAAAATTGAACAATTGAGATAAGAGTAAGAGAAGGAGGATTACGGGAAATCAATCTCCAAACGAGATTTTGAATCCTGGAGAGCGTAAGCGAGTGAATTGGCGGCGTCAGAGGCTAGAACCTCGTACGACTTGGGCTTATACAATGGGACACCTCTCTTAGTTTCGGAGTCAGAAGAAGTCGATGAGAGTGCGCCGCCACTGTTAGCTTTGGCTCCGCATCTGATCTTCCTGCTGCTTAGAAGAATCGAGGGAGAAGAGAAGAGCGCCGGTAACATCGCCATCGCCATTTTTGCTCACTCTCTCTCTCTCTCTTTAGACGACGGTACGGTAGTGATAACACTGGCTACAGTCTAATCCGCACAACCTCATGACACGTGACTAAATCTTGTCATCTTATCTTAACCGAATTGAACCGGAATTTGATTGGCAGAGTAATCAAACCGGTATTCCTAACGGCCGTCAAAAGATATGTGGATGGGCGCAAGGTTACAATCTATTGACAACCGTTGATCTAAACTGGGGTTTAGTTATCATCGACGGCTATGAGTACTTTAAAGAGCTGAGGAAACACTCATAACAGAAAACAATCGCGCCATTGGAGTCTTCTTCATTTTTTGACAACTTCTTCTTCGACTCTGTTTCTCTCTCTCTCTCTCTCTTTAACTGAGAAAGTTCTCTCTTTCCCGAGAAAATTTAATTTTCTTTCTGCTCTCTGAGAAAAAATCTTGTAACCGAAGAGCGAGAATGATGAAACGGATTGATACTTCTCTTCTGTACACGGCGTTCGTTGTGCTTCTTCTTCTTGGAGTAGTTCCTCGATCTGATGCAAGGTCACGCTCTAGTCGACGTAAGTTTACCAAGAAAAATTTCGATAGAATCTCGTGTTCATGCTTGAATCGTTGTTAATCTTTAGAGACGATGATGTTTCTTTGATCTCCCTGTATCGCTTTTGAGTAATTTGCAAGAAAACGATGATCGATGATTTGGTTTTTGAGATTCTTCTGTTTCATCGTTGTTTCTTACTATTGTAATCTTCGTTGCAGCGCCAAGTTTCATGCGATTCGTGTCGAACGCAACTGATTTTGCGTCGGAGGATTACTACGACTATATAATCGTCGGAGGAGGTACGGCGGGATGTCCACTTGCCGCCACGCTTTCGCAATCTTTCAGGGTTCTTCTGCTTGAACGTGGCGGCGTTCCGTACAACAGACCTCACGTGATGTCGCACGATGGTTTCTTGACCACACTCACTGACGTCAACAACTTTGACTCGCCGGCTCAGTCCTTCGTCTCTGAGGAAGGAGTTCCTAACGCCAGAGGCCGTGTTCTTGGAGGAAGCAGTGCGATCAATGCTGGGTTCTATAGCCGTGCTGATAAACAGTTCTTTGAGAATTCGGGTCTTAAGTGGGATCTGACTAGTGTGAATCAGTCTTATGAGTGGGTTGAGAGAGCTATCGTGTTTAGACCTCAGCTTAGGACTTGGCAGACTGCGATTAGGGATGCGTTGCTTGAGGTTGGTGTACATCCGTTTAATGGATTCACCTTGGAGCATAAAGTTGGGACTAAGATCGGAGGGTCTACGTTTGATCGTGCTGGGAGGAGACACAGCTCTGCAGATCTTCTCAGGTATGCAAGAAGTTCCAACATTAGAGTTGCAGTTTACGCAACTGTTGAGAGAGTACTGCTCGCTTCATCTCCAAGTGTCTCGGGCGCCAACGTATCTGCGATTGGAGTGGTTTACCGTGATCAGCTGGGACGTTACCATCACGCGATGATACGAGACAGGGGAGAGGTGATATTGTCAGCTGGTGCACTCGGTAGCCCACAGTTGCTTTTTCTTAGTGGGATTGGTCCAAGGAGTTATCTTTCGACTTGGGGGATCCCAGTGGCTCTTGACCAGCCTCATGTGGGAGATTTTGTGTATGATAACCCGAGGAACGGTATCTCCATTGTTCCTCCGGTTCCAATGGAGAGCTCACTGATTCAAGTGGTGGGTATTACTGAGGAAGGGGCTTTTCTGGAGGCTGCTTCCAATGTGATTCCTTTTGCTTCGCCTTTACATTCTGTGTTCATCAGAGCGCCAGCTTCTCCTTTGTACGTCCCTGTGACAACTATAATGGAAAAGATCCTAGGTCCAGTGTCTATTGGTTTACTAAGGCTGGCCTCAACAGATGTGAGGATAAACCCAGTTGTTAGATTCAACTACTTCAGTGATCCACAAGATCTAGAGAGATGTGTCAATGGGACTAGGAAGATTGGAGAAATACTCAGGAGCCGAGCTATGCAAGACTTTATGATCAGGGAATGGTTTGGGAACCGTAGATTCAGGTTTGTTGGAGCTCCATTGCCTGTGGACCAATCAAATGATCTAGTGATGGCAGATTTCTGCAGACGGACTGTGAGCACAATCTGGCACTACCATGGAGGCGCTGTTGTGGGAAAAGTAGTGGACTCTGATCTCAACGTCATTGGTATTAATTCTCTTAGGCTTGTGGATGGATCAACCTTCAATATCTCTCCAGGGACTAATCCTCAGGCTACCTTGATGATGCTTGGAAGGTAGGAAGAAACTTATCAAGTGTATTACTCTTTGAAATTGTATCAGTTCTTTTTGGTGAAACTAAAAATAAACTTCTATATAATAATTGCAGGTACATGGGGCTGAAGATGCTGAGAGAGAGAATGAGATAGAAAACTCCCCGATAGGCTTCTGGATTAGTTTGCTGATTCTTTTGCTCTTATGTTCACCTGTAGCTCTCTATCACGTTACTACAGTGAGTTTGTTCAGTCTTTCATTGGACTCCTCGCTTAATTCATGTAATAGAGTATAGTTCATCTATATAGTCGATCAATCTATAAAACAGAATTGAGATGTACTCAGACTAGCCATTATAGTAAAAAATCCAGCCTTCCTATGTCAGAGAGCAAAGGACATGTTCATATTACATATACACATACAGTATGTGACATACTAGAGGAAGTTTAAATCTTAGTAATATACTAATATGAAATCAAGAGGCAATATTCTTTATTTTTTTGGCACTATGATGAAAACTTTTGGAATCTGTTCCATGTAAAGGTTTCCTCTTGAAGTTTCCTGGAATCTCCTACTTCTTTATGTAAAGGAAGATAAGACAATCAAACGCATACCTCTCGTCCTCTTACATTGCTGTCCAGGAATCCAATACCTTCCCATGAAGCTTGACGTCTTTTTATATGTGTTGCTGCAAAAGCGTAACACTCAATTCTTGTTCTTAACAATCCACAACCTGTTTCAGTTCAAAAAACCTTCTTCTGCAGCAAGAACAAGTTTTGTTCTCCTCTTATTGTAAAACTTTGGTTTCTTAGCATCGTCCCTTGCATCGTGTTTACAAAAGTAAGCTCTGAATTAAACAGCAGGAAAGAGACATGGATCAACAACAACAAGGTGATAAGAATCTGACTGTGTTCGTCGGACCCTGGGGAGGAAATGGAGGAACTGCCTGGGATGACGGGATCTATCATGGTGTCCGTGAGATCAGACTAGTATATGATCATTGCATTGACTCCATCACAGTGATCTACGATAAGAATGGTAAACCTGCAAGATCAGAGAAGCATGGAGGTGTGGGAGGCAACAAAACATCAGAGGTTTGTTCCTCTCTTATTCTCTCTTCTGTCTCTCTCATTTTGATTTCTTAAAAATGAACTGAGTGTTTGCAGATAAAGCTGCAATACCCAGACGAGTATCTGATTGGCGTGAGTGGCTACTACTGTCCAGTGGTCAACAGTGGCACTCCTGTCATTAGATCAATGACATTCAAAAGCAATAAACAAGTTTATGGACCTTACGGAGTTGAACAAGGAACACCCTTCACTTTCTCAGTCAATGGAGGACGCATTGTTGGCATGAATGGTAGGAGCGGCTGGTACCTTGACTCCATCGGTTTCCATCTTTCACGTCCTAAATCAACCAAGATGGTCAACAAGCTTCGGAAGAAGATTCACTGGCTCACAAGGATAGTAGCATCATAAAGTCTATCGCACAGACTTGATCAGATACCATATCTGCATAGAATGTACTAGATAGACTCTACGAATAAAGATGACGGATGTATCTTATAGTCCATAAGACCAAAAGTTACTGCCAAAGATACTCTCTTTAATGCACACAACTCAAAAGGAAAGCATATCATTGTAATGGTAAAAAACTAAAAACACACGAAGGTTTTTCATATTAAGTTATAAACAAAGCATATTTCAAAGTAAGCAATATACACAAATAAGCCCGTGTTTGCGGATAATAGCAGCAACAATTCGGCAAGGATCGCGTGCAAAGTGGCAGATCGTCCAAGCACGGATGTCGGTTAGCGAACTTATCCTCTGGCTTTAAGCTCTGCAAGCCTCCTCGACAAATCATCCTCATCGACTTTCTCCTCTGTCTTAGTAGGAATGGCATGACCAGCAGGCTGAGGAAGTCCCACAGAGACTTCCAAACCATAGTCATCTGCAACCTGCTGCATAAGGCTGTTGACTTCTCCTTCTGGAGTGGACAATGAAGTTGAACCAGCCATAGCGTTCTCCATGAACTCAGCTTGAACCTCCATGTTCACAAACTGCTTCTCGAATGAATCCATCGTCTCAGACATCTTTTGTAGATTGCCTGATAAGAACCAAAAATTGTATCCAACGCAGTGAACAACTGAGACTAAAGGATTTATTTATCACAGAAAGAACAAAAAGATGAACACTTTCATGTATTTCCATAAGAACAAAACCTTTCCTGTCTATCCAGAAGCATCCCTTTAGTTTACATTACCTTAAAATATCTTAACTCATAACTAATACGGAATAAACCATGGTGATGATCATGCACATCCAACCTCAATTTCACAATATTAATCCCCAACTAATGATCAGCAACACAACCACCGACAGAAACAATACTAAAACTCGGAATTTTTCAACCAGCATGAGAAAGGAGACTTCTTTTGTAAAACATTATACTAAACCTATGAGCAGCATCCGAAGATAATAATCAGATCATTCAAATTCAGCAAAAGACGACGATTTTACCTGTGGCAAGAGAAGACTCAAGGGATTTGACGATATTGGTCATGGATTTGGTGATGGTGGCCATCTTAGCCTGGGTATCGAGACGAGCAACAACAGCATCCAGACGAGAAGCGAGACGAAGGTAGTTCATCTGCTCGCTACGCTTACGAATAGCGTTCTCAGCGTAGATCCGAGCACCATCCATGTTACCCTTCTCGATCGCCTTCTTCACCTTCAATTTCTCAGCTTTCTCCTCCTTCTCACACTTCCTCGATTGCCTTTGCAGAGACTTGGACGTGAATTTCAAATCAAATATCTGATTCATCAGCTTGTCTGTGTTACCCATGTTGAATTCGATTCCTCTATAGATCTGCCTCCGGTAGAAATTATCAAAAACAAAAAAAAAAGAAGATAGAGACTTTAGGGTTTTCTCTGTATCTGGGAAAAATATATCTTGACGCGTTTTGTTAATGTTTCGAAGAGAGAGATTGAAGAAGAGATCATATGAGAGAGAAGAAAGGAAGCTAATAAAGTCAATTTTGGTTTTCTTAATTTAAATCGGAATTAACCGGTTCAATCAAAACGTCGGTCATACCCGGTTTATGTTTTAAACAGTCACACACACAAGGCACACGTGTTAAAAGTGACTAAGCACCGTTCGATGTGTCACGCTTTGTACACGATGGATCAGTCATCGTCTGCGTGCCAACTCATAACGAGCTTCTTTTGGAATTTTGCATTGTTCCTAAATTTCTTTCCAAATTTCAAAATCTATTTTTCAAATTTAAAAACCAAAGCTTCGTCTTTTCCAATTTCCAGAAACGTTTTTTTTTGTTGGATTAAACGCAAGAAGCTGTGCCAAAAAAAAACCCCCAAAGGAATTCGCGAGAGATGTGTGATAAGTTCGATGTTTTTGGAATCGTATTCTTGATTTTTGCAGTGTTCCGACTTTAAAAATTAAAACCCTGATCCCCTTTTATGGCCCAGAAACCGGAAAATTAGATTAGAAAAGAAAAAAAAATGGAAAAGGAAAAAAAGTTAGAGCCTTTGGTGAATGAATACTCATTAAGGCATTTGGGTCAGATCTTGGAAGAAAAAAAAAAGAGGAAAGTTAGAAGCTTTCAGCTACTTGCCAAGTTTCGTGAAGCTTTTTTTTTTTTTTTTTCTTGTGTGATTGGGGGTTTTTTGGAGATGAATGGGAGTAATGGGGAGGAGCGAGTCGTTCACGAGGTTGCGATTGTGGTTCCGAAGCGGGTTCTGGAAAAAGAAGGAAACTGTGTTGAGGTTTTGGTGACTGAACTTAAGAAGAGAGGGATGGTTGTTGATAGAGTCGTCGGTCTCGCATATGAGTTTCTCGAGGTCGGTCCTTTTTTTGTTTCATCTTACTTTTCCCAACTTACTTGTAAATTTGTGATCACATAGTGTTTTCCAAGGGTGAAGTCTCAATATTGATTCTTCCTAGGGTTTTTTTTTCTCAAGTGCAAGTCGAAATTCTTGCATGTTGTCTTATGAAAGTACTAATCTGGAGGTCGAGGAGGGTCCTGGGAGAATGAATTTTTGGAGGAATACAAATTTTGTTTGATATAAAACTTGCTAATTATGTCTAACGGTGTCTAGTATTAGGATTCAACCGTTTGGTGACTTATTTAGCCACAAATCTCTAGAATTGACTGTTTTGCTTCTATGAGAGATAACTGCAACTCAAGTATTTCTTCAGGTAGCAGCTCCCTTGGAGACCTTGGGCAATGCAGCAGCAGAGCTTCATATACGCAAACCTACTCGTCTAGGTAAATATTGATTCCGGGGCATTAACTTGATAAATGAACATCTGTTAAGCGGCATCGCAGCCTCATTTTGTGTTCCTCACAAGTTTGATGGTTATCCTCAACTCAGGGATTGATCTGCCCTTTGAGATGCAAGGTTCTGAGGCTTTCTTTCGGCAACCTGATGGGTTACTGTTTAGCTGGTTTGAACGTTTTCGGTGCTATCAACATCTTCTTTATGGAATTGTAAGTTCTGTCTCTCTGTATCTTCTATATTGTTATTATACACCGTTGCACTGTTAGCATGTTTTTATTGCTTTAGTATGTCAATTTACAGTGTTATTGAGTCATGACACAGCAAATGAATTCTTGACTTATAGGTGAACTGTGGTGGGTACGATGTCACTCTGAAACTTGATGGCAGAGAGTTTTGTTGGGCAGCAGGGGAATCATTAGTTCGAAGGTTGGAATCAGAGGGCGTCATTAAACAAATGTTTCCTCTTCATGGTAAGCTAATCCTTTGTATCTGTTGGGTTACAACCAGTCTAGACTTTAGAATGGTTTAAAATTCTCACACAAATACGTTTTGTTTGTAGATGAATTCAAGAGGAAGGAACTTCTCCAAACTTGGGCATTAAATTGGTGGAACTTTACAAACCAACCAACTGATCAGATCTACTCTTACTTCGGTGCAAAGGTAGACACATATATAAATCTTAGTATCTTATATGTAACAGAAAGCTATTGTGAAACTCATCGCATAGAAAAATCACAGATTGGAGTCTACTTTTCGTTCTTGGGAATGTATACGCAATGGTTGATATTTCCAGCCTCGCTTGGGTTTATAGTCCAGATGGTTGATTTTGGGTAAGTTCTTAATTCTGTTACAAGCGTGTAAGTAAATACTACTAGACATAATGCCACACCTTATTTTCAATCTTTCTTTGATCAGATCCTTGCAATTTCTTGCTCTCCCAAGTTTCTTTGTTAGCACAATACTGTGGGCTGCCTTGTTTCTGCAGTTCTGGAAACGTAAAAACGCGGCCTTGCTAGCTAGGTGGGATTCCCCTACACTGACGCATAATTATGCAACAGTTTAATGCTTTTTTTCATTTTCTGATATCATTGCTTGTGTTGATTCTCTACCAATAGATGGCAGATCAATTGTTTAGTTGGCCCCAGTCAAGGATATAGATTTCTCGGAATGGAGTGGAGTTCCCTTCCGTTTCCAAAGGAGCTTATAAAGAATATCGGAGATGAGAGATCCAAAGAGAAGGCAGCGTATCAAAGATATGAATGGTTTGCTTACCGCAAGAGGTTTAGGAATGATGTTCTTGTTATCATGAGCATTATCTGCCTCCAACTTCCATTTGAGCTGGCGTATACTCATATTTACGAGATTATCACATCTGATGTAGTCAAGTGAGCGCTTACTCGTTTTTTTCTTTACTAGCTTTACCAGTCTCATGTTTTAGCAACTAACTTAGAACCATGACATTTTTTTTACGATGGTTTCAGGTATATATTGACAGCTATCTACCTTCTAGTTATTCAGTATCTCACTAGATTGGGAGGCAAAGTATCTGTCAAGCTAATAAATCGAGAAATCAATGAGAGTGTGGAATATCGAGCTAACAGTTTAATTTACAAAGTGAGGACAGGACAGCATTGTTTTACAGAGCACTGTTTCTATTTTCTAATCATTTTGTTTTGGAAAATTTCGACATTGCAGGTTTTCGGGCTCTATTTTATGCAGACATACATTGGGATCTTCTACCACGTTCTTTTACATCGAAACTTCATGACACTTCGACAAGTATTGATCCAACGGTTAATAATCTCACAGGTAACAAGAAAGATAGTGATGTGATTAGAAACTCTCCTCTGAAGATGTTGTTACCTGCATATGTTTAAAAGTTAATTTTCTCCAGGTTTTCTGGACTTTGATGGATGGTTCTTTACCTTATCTTAAGTACAGCTACAGAAAATATAAAGCTAGGTACGCTCTTTATTTCACCTAAACAGCTTATAAAGCGTATGCTCAAAACTTGTAAGAAATTAATATAGCTTCTTTCTTTTTCCAGGACGAAGAAGAAACGTGAAGGTGGATCATCAACAGGAAAGATTCAAATAGCTTCAAGAGTGGAGAAGGAATATTTCAAACCTACATATTCAGCAAGCATTGGAGTAGAACTTGAAGATGGACTTTTTGATGGTAATATGTGAAGTCAATGGTTTTGTGTGATTTGCTTGGATGTAGCTTGAACATGTCTCAGCTCAAAAATATTGAAATGTGAAATTTGCCTTTTGCATTGCAGATTCGCTCGAGCTGGCTTTGCAGTTTGGAATGATCATGATGTTTGCTTGTGCCTTCCCTCTTGCTTTTGCCCTTGCTGCAGTGGTAACATTTACATTCTCTAATACCACTTCCTCAACTTCATCTTTAGTTTTTGTTTTTCTCTTAAAGTCATGAACTTATGTCGTACACAGAGCAATATAATGGAAATAAGAACAAATGCCTTAAAGCTATTGGTGACACTTCGAAGACCTCTTCCTCGTGCTGCTGCAACAATTGGAGCTTGGTTAAACATATGGCAGGTATAATGGATAGCAAGAAAATAGCGATCCTATATTACTATCTCTATCTCAGTGCATTTAGTAATTTGTTTCTTGTGTGTATTCAGTTTCTAGTAGTAATGTCCATATGCACAAACTCAGCACTCTTGGTGTGCTTATATGACCAAGAAGGCAAATGGAAGATCGAACCAGGGCTCGCTGCAATTCTCATCATGGAACATGTACTCTTGCTCCTGAAATTTGGTCTCTCTCGTCTCGTCCCTGAGGAGCCTGCTTGGGTTAGAGCCAGTCGTGTGAAGAATGTGACACAAGCACAAGACATGTACTGTAAACAGCTCTTGAGAAGCATTTCTGGTGAATTTACTTCCATGACAAAACCTGAACAAGAACAACAACAAGACTCGGAGCGCCGTTAACCTGAAAATATTAGAATCAAAGAATGCCAAAAGGCTTCTTCCTTTTTTTTTGTGTGTGTGACAGTTTGATTTATTCGTTACATCCTTTTGTGCATAGAAGCTGTGTGATAATCTTAAAGACTTGTATCTTCGGTTTTGTCTGTAACGAGTTGAACTATGAAGAAATCATTTTTAATATATATTATAAATTATTTGGGCAAAAGCTATAGAGAAGAACAGCCCTAATGTGATCGGTGGTTGTGATTCACATGTGACATGTCCTGCAATTTCTATTACTTTGAGCATCTCTCATGTAGTGTCTATTAGCAATTCTGGACTCCATGGATGGTTAAAGTAGCAATTAATTAAGGTCATCTCCATCAATGTATCTTATAAGTTGCTTATGAGTTGCTTAAATATTGAAACAGATTAAATATATGATAAATAATCTAATTTTGCTTAGGATGGATGGTTAGATAAGATGTTTTAGATTCATTTAGAACCCTGGATGTGTCAACTTGTGATTGGCTGACAGAAAAAAAAAAATTATTTTATTTTATTTGTTTTTGATCTCTCTCTCCCCATCTCATCACTCTCCTCGTGAAATCATGGAAGCATCGGAGCTATAGGATCTCTCCGACGATGCCGATTAACACTAGCAAAAAAAAAAAAAAAAGTGTTGTTGTTGCCGTAGAACCAAAATCAAACTCAATTGTAGAGTCTCTCAGTCGTTAGGGAAAGCAAAGAGAAAAAATGGCCAGCTTCACTGCCTCCGCTTCCACTGTGACCGCACGTCTGGCTCTTCTTATCAAACCAGTTTTGATTGTAACTAGTTTCAACTGGATTTATGTTAAAGCTTTTGAAGTCAGATTTCAGTTTCTGAATTATTTGGAGGAGAACAAGTCTGATTACCACGAGAGCTTGTCTCAGTTAGACTTATTCTAGATTCTGTATAGTGTTGATCATCTTCTTCGTATATGGGATTGCTAAATTCAGGGAACGCGGCTCAATGAAGTAGTAGACAGAGCCAGAGCGAGATATGGTTAAATCGGAAGAATTCTGGAAACCATCACATGTCTCTTCGTGTTAATGGATTATTCGGAGGTGGGAACAAGGACAATAAAGAGGATGGTCAATCAAAGGTGGTAGTAGTACATCATCTTAACATATATCTTCCGTTGTGTCTTATAGAGAAAATGAAAGATTGTTCAAACATGACTTTGTTCACAATGCTATATACAGGTCTAAAGTGATGACTTGTATGAAGAAACAGGTCATACAGGTTTCGTGACTTGTTCCGTTGTATCTGATATAGAACATATATCCTCTGTTTTCAGTCTCTTTGTTGCAGTTGAAACGAATCAGAAACAGGTTTTATGTTAAGTTTGTTTAAAATTTTATGAAATGCAATCATTTTGAATAACCCCAAATTTAGCAACTATCAATGGACTCATGAAATTTTACAATTTCTTAAGAAGTTCTTAATCTAGTTTTTTTACAAAATTAATAATAAAATTTGTTTTAAGCAATTTTGGTTAAATCCTTTAAGCAATTATTAGAACAATAATTTTCTCTTTTTGGGTCAAAGATATGATATTTTTCGTTTCATTTATAAAGATGGGTTTTTTTTTGTCAGTTTCTCCTTTTAAAATTAGTGGAAATTTCTTTTTTTGAATAGTAAGGTTACTGAAATTCTTTTCACCTAATCAAATATCAAATGTTTTGTCTTTGATTGTATTTTCAACATCAGTTTTATTTATATGGCTAGAAATTAGCCATTTATATACTTTATTTCATTGAAACAAATAATATCATAGAGAAAAATCTTCAATGATACTAAAAATCTTAGAAAGGATGAATCGAAAAGCGAGGAATACTAACCTCTTACTAATTTTTCTGGTTATTAATAACAATCTTACTAATAATCCTTTATAAACTTTTCTTGAAACATTTTCAAAATTGCGGTGTTTTTTTATTAATTAAAATTGTTTAATAGTACTTTTGAAGATTTAAATATTGTATGTATGGCAGTCGCGTATCTTGCTCGTTCCAAACTCAAACGTTTACTATAAATCAATGTTTTTAAAATCGGACCAGACCGACTGTCGAACCACGTTAATCCGCGAACCGGCAACATATATGGGTTGAATTAATATCAAAACCCAAAGAAAATTGAACCGATAAAAAAACTATATCAATCCGCCAAAAAACCAAAAACCGGTGAACCACTAAACCGGATAAAACCGGATTCTACTTTTTTGTAAAAATGAATGCAATTAATTTAATTAATTACCTTTTCTAGTTTCCTTCTTAGCAAATTAGCAATAGTAGGGTTTCTAGTTTTTTATTTTTTTTTGAACGAATAGTAGGGTTTTTAGTTAACACTCTTATTCTCTTATTGCTTTTAGATTTGAATTTCTAAAATATTTTACTAGTACTGGTTATACTTTGAGTTTGTTACACTTTGAATTTATTATTTTTTAAGGTTTTTTAAAAACATTATGATTATTGGAGTATTTTATTTGGTATATCCAATTATATCATAGTTGTCGTTATTGAAAAAAATAGAAGACATATCCATACCTATTATTTATAAAAATATCATCAAAATCAATTGAATCCGGTTAATCCCAGTCCAACCATATTAACTCATAACTTATAAGCTTTTCCGGTTCAGTTACCGGTTCGGTTTTAAAAACATTGCTATAAATTAAAAGAGCTAGTTCATGAAATAATCACCACAAGATTATTTAGAACCCCCCACCCATCAGTGATTTTTCCTTCTTATTTTTTGGGAAAGCTAATGATCTGTTTGCTGAAATAAATTTAGTGGAGAAAATAAGCAACAGTAAAATAAAAGAGACGTAAGTTATTTTAAAAAATAATAATAAAACAGAGTAAAAGTTAAAGCAGAACAAAATGGTGCAATAAAATGGACGAATAGTTGAGTTTTGGTTGCGTTATGGATGAAAAGACACAGCGTTGTCGTGGGCCTATGCATGCATTTATAGAATTTAGATAAAACATATGACTGTAAGATTCATAAAACAGAAATCATATAGTTTATTGTCTGGTTCGTACTAATAAGTGTTTTTGTAATGTTATATACTATAATCTAGTCTTCGAAAATGTGTGACATCAGTTTTTTTTTTTTTTTTTTTTTTTTTAAATATAATAAACGAGAACAAAAATATGTATGATCACTCGTAATATACTTATTAGCTTATACATTCGCGTGATTCAGTTTTCCGTAGCATAGCACACACTTCTAATGTCGTCGTGTACGTAAAATGTTAGCTATTACTCTAGTTTATTATAATTAGACCCTGGATTATTGGACTGCACGATACTTTGGAAACTTGGCAGCTTTAAGTAAGTGCGATTAAGATTTTAATGGGACACGCGTGACATGTCGCAAACAGAAAAGAACGAATCTACTTTTGAAACTGTTTTGCTTTTTGGACAACTAAATAATTTGATTAAGAAAAAGAACAAGATTTGGCCGCAGTTCTAAAATTCACAAATCTTATTCTTACGAATCGCATATGATAGTGGTAACTATAAGATGAGAATATCTAACAAACTTTGTGTTTTGTCATATTTTTTTTGCCTTCCAATAAAAATCAACGGAAACAAGGAATCACGAGCGTATAGATGTATATAGATGCCGATTCTCAATGTCAGTGTTGTTAGGTTACCGAATAAGTATGTGTCGAACTATAGTCGTGAGACATGTATTGTTGTTAGGAATCAAATTTTACTTTTCAGAAATCGATGAACTAACTATCACGTGATACTGATACATGAAAGCGTATAGCTACTAGCTAGACATGAGACTAGCTCTTCCATAAAACTCATAATTCTTACCAATTTATAAAAATAGCCTTCAAGTTTGATTATATCACACACAACACAACACATTATATCTAACGTGAGATACTCTATCGCGAAATAGAAGGGATTGTTTGCTCTAAATGTGAAATTGTCTGAAACTCTTTCATTACCGTTTTACACACTTTGTTACTAATCTAAATAAATAAAACTCATGGTTATTTATGTTAGTAAGTTATGACCCTTTATATTACATATTCAAAGCAGATACGGATATCACGTTTGCTAAGTTCAGAAACGCTGACGCGTCTTGTAAATCACATATTGCAAGGCAACGTGTTTCTGAGATATCTTATTAGGTGGCAAAGCTTATGAGTTTGCCATTGCTCTAGTGTCACGGATCCAACAACTAATTCATTTATCGATATCTTTTTTTTTTTTCTAAAACATTTGTTGATTATTGACATAGTGACATGCACCGATACTTTCAAAATTATAGCATATCAAAACATTAATTCCCAACGTTTTTTCAAATCTTTATGCAGTTTCCTTGTTTTTTCTACATACGAAAAGCACACACCAAAAGGAAAAAATGTTATTTTCCAAATGCTTAATACTTAAATCAAAATTTGTGTAAATGAAATCAGTCAAATTTTTGGAGCTAAATAATAATTCAGTCCTAAATTGTGGACGCCTGTCTGGTATTGGTAAAATGTGGTCGTCGGGTTCTCTTATATAGTACAATTAATTAGAAAAATGATTTGATCGATAACGAAGAAATCAAACACTAGATGAATACAATACAATGAAAGCCTGTAGCCACCGAAAAAGGCTGCTACGTACTTAATTAGTGAAATATTCTTATTTTTGTTAAATCTTTGTCCCTCACGATTCCTTACAAGTGCCTTCCTATCCAGTTCCATTTTTGTCTATAATAATTTATATCACATTATTTATTATAAAGCTATCTCAAATCTCAAAATATTTAAAAACAATAGTAAATGTTAAGATTATAAAATAATATGATCAAAAAAAAAATACCCAGTAACTATCAATTTTAAAAAGTTTATAAATGATTAATAAAAAAATATAACTAAAATTAGGTTAGCTTAGAACTTAGAACTATCTAGCATTCCATTAAAAAACCTTGGTTGAATAATACAGAATGTCATATGATATGATGTGTCGTCAATATATTGTTGCCTTTTAATTATTTTCCTTGATAAAGAGGATTCTTATTTAATTTATTTTGAAGTAAGGATACATTTTAGTTTCCTTTTCAAAAAAAAAAAAGGATATATATTTTGGTTTGGGAATATTCTTCTCTTATTCCCGCGTTACCTCCTCCTCACCTTTTTTATTACAAACCTTTTACCAAATTTTTTTCTAAAAAGGCAAAAAATCGCTCTCGGAACCGTTGGATCTCAATACAAGACCCATATTTGACCCGTAACATCATCAAATCCAACGGTTCACATAAAGGATTCTATTTTTTTCTTCTTCCTTTTTGTTACCTTAAGGTAATATTCCATTGGCATCTCCAATAAAATCCCCCCCTATTGTCTTCCTCTCCTTTCATTTTGTATAAATACCTAAACCACATTTCTCTTCTTCTCAAACCAACAAAAACTCAAAGAGAGAGACAAGAGGTCCATCAAAAGAAATCACCAATTTTTTCTTGAGAGAGTTATGGCTTACAAGAGCAATAACAAGAACAACAACATTGTCGTTGTTTTTGACTTCGACAAGACCATCATCGACGTTGATAGCGATAATTGGGTGATTGATGAACTTGGCTTCACTGATTTGTTCAATCAACTTCTCCCCACCATGCCTTGGAACACACTCATGGTTTGTTCTACCTTCTCTGATTTCCTCTGTTTTTCTCATTTTCCTTTTTTTTTTTCTCAAATAAACTCAACTCGGTTTTTTTCGGTCGTGTATTCGATTATTATCTTGCGATTTCAATCCATTATAAAAGTTTTTGTTATCTTGCAAAGTTTTTGTTTAATACCATCCCGGATTCGAATAAAACCCTAAATTAATGGAAATTGTACAAAATAACAGGATCGTATGATGAAGGAGCTACATGATCAAGGCAAAACCATTGAGGAGATCAAACAAGCCTTGAAAACAATCCCAATCCATCCACGTGTCGTCCCTGCCATCAAATCTGCACATGAATTAGGGTAATCTACATTATTATTATTTCTAAACAAAAAAATATTTGTAACAATCAGTTTATGTCTGATTATGTATATTCTTTTGCTAATCAAATTAGACAAAACCCACCGTTTCTGATCCGATATTTACGGTTCGGTTTTCCAGGTGTGAGCTTAGGATAGTGAGCGACGCAAACATGTTCTTTATCGAGACCATCGTTGAGCATCTCGGGATAAGTGAATTCTTCTCTGAGATTAACTCGAACCCTGGATATGCCGACGAACGTGGCACCTTGAGAATCTCTCCTTACCACGACTTCACTAAAACCCCTCATGGGTGCTCTAATTCCACTTGTCCTCCTAACATGTGCAAGGTACTTTTACATTTATTTTTCTCTTAACGAACGTTACAATTTGTTACTCCTTATTTTCCACAAAAAGACAAGTGTTTTGAAGTTTGGTAAAAAAAAAAAGACAGGTGTTTGGACATTAAAATACTATGTTTTGGTCATTTGATGACCGAACATAGTCTAAACTTGTCATATCAATGGACCCACTTTGGTCGTTTCTGCTACTAAACCTTATTTTAATAATCATATATGTTTACATTTATTTAGGGTTTGATCATTGAGAGGATTCAACAATCTTTAGCTAAAGAAGGAAAGAAGAAGATGATATACCTTGGAGATGGAGCTGGTGATTACTGTCCGAGTTTGAAACTTAACGCAGAGGATTACGTGATGCCACGTAAGAATTTCCCGGTGTGGGATCTAATTAGTCAAAATCCGATGCTGATTAAAGCAGCGATTAGAGAATGGACCAATGGCCAAAGCTTGGAGATTATATTAATAGGAATAATCGAGGAGATTAGATTGGAGGAAGAAAAGGAGAAGATGTTGAATAGTACGGAGACTAACTGCAAGATGCAGACCATCTCTGTAGTCGGGATCAACAGTACTGTTCATCATGAACCAATATTAATGCCTCGTGCTCTTCGTGTTTCTCAGTCTAGTTAGATGTTTTCTAATTATAGTGAAGGAAGAAGATTATAAGTTGTGGTGATTCTTCTATCCTTTTTTCCATATGCTTGATTGTATGCATGTATTCCAAAAAGATTGGAATTTATCCTAACTACGTATTGTGTGACGGTAGAATATATTACAAGAAGTTGTAATTTTTGTTTTTAAAATGATTAATTACCTCTTTTCTTTGATTAATAATAACTTAACCACTTAAATACTCGAACTTCAATTAAGCTAATTAAGGTGATTATTAAAGGTAACGCGAAAACACTATAATATATATTCCGAAGAAAAAGAAGAATATGAAGTTTTTGTTTGGTAATAATATAAATCTCTTGTGTAATAAAATCTCGTCTCACATATCGCTGTTTCGTCGTCATTCATATCACATGTATTTTGTCATCCTAAAATGTAGTACAATCCTTGATATCCCAAATCTAAAGAATATAATCCCCGTGAGCCATCAACCATGCGGTCCCAAATATCCAAATACGAGACTCATTTTTACACGAATATTCTTCACGGTGTTCCCATAAATAGTGATACGTGTTTCGTTCTTTTTTTCACAGTTTAATGGATCAAGAATTTTTGTGACAAATGCTGAAACCAGATGCCATTAAGTTTCTTGGCCTATAAAAAAAATATTTCGACTGGCTTTTATTTTCAACAAAATACTCGAAGAAAAAGAAGACTTAACTATGGAGTTTTTGTTTGGTAATAATATAATCTCTTGTGGAAATGAATCTCGTCTCACATATTATGCTGTTTCGTCATATTCATCACGTGTATTTTGTCACCTTAAAAAAGTTGTTACATTACATTTCTTGATATCCCAATTCTAAATTTTATGGAATCCAGGTGATGAGCCATATCAACCATGCGGTCCCAACTATCAAAATACAGAATCATATCTCGAATCATTTTGACACGAATATACTTCACGGTGTTCCCATATAGTGATACGTCGTGCATACGCCATACGTGTATTCGTTTTCTTTCATGGTATTAATGTTTCAAGAATCTTTGTGACAAATGTTGAAGGCAGATATGCCATTAAGTTTCTTGGCCTATTAAAAAAAACAGATACTACATATCTAACTATCTAAGTACGTAGTGTCGTAGCTGGAGGTTTACAGTATTAGTATTCCCGTTAACGAGCTTATTAACAATTTGTGTCGATTAGTATGACTGAAAAAGTGAAAAAAAGAAAAGTGTGAAATCTTTTATAAATAACTAAAATAAATAAGATATCTGCCATCAATTTACTTCAATGCCTTTCGTAAATAAATTTGGGGATTACGAAGCCCATTAAAACCCATAGGTTACAGATACACACCTCACATTCCACACATAATCGGCCCATTTACGGCCCACTGTTATCATATATACACACAAGAAAAAATTATCAGGTCGGAGAAGCCGTGGAAACGGCGGCGAGATTTTGTAGATTCGATTTAACGACAGTATCCACAAACATCCTCGTATCTTCCTCCGTGTTACCTTTTGGTATGTCAACAATGTAAGACTCCAAAACCACACTGTACACTCTCTTCTTCTTATCCTTCTCTAAGACGACAAACTCGTTAACCGATGTAACCGACCGGTAATTATTTAACCGGTGTTCTCCTCCAAGAACACGAAAACTCATGATCCGTTTCGCTTCGTCTAGCGCTTCGAGTATCTCAACGCTTGTCGACGCTGGGAGACCAGACACGACGCTGACTTCTCTTATGGTCCCAACTTTAATCTCGTTACCGTTGTTACCTCTGATGGTGCAACTCTTGATGAAGTGTTTGTATTTGTTTGGATTCGCGAAGTCTCGGACGAATCTCCATATGGCGTTTGCTGGTGCGTCTACGCGGTGTGCTATGAGGGACGTGCACGTGTTTGGCGATCTTGGGAACGTGTGGTGTGTTTGGATGATAGAGTCTAGTGTTGAGAACTCTTCCTTCGTTAATCCGTATGGTGTCGACGATGATGTTGTTGTTGATGATGATGATGATGGACCAAGATTAGGTTTCATGGTTTAATTTGGGTGTACTTTTGAGAAGAAAGTTGTGTAACGAAGATATAGCTAGCTATATGACTGATTCTATATATAGAATATGTTAATGGAGATTTGATATATATTGATATTGTGTTTGACTAATGCTGGAGTTGAGCTGCACTAATAAATTGCCTTTGTTATTCGGCTTTTTTAGAAAAATTCGGTGTGAAAATGTGAACGTGACATCAAATCTCATTATTATATGACTCATTGGATCCTTCAGGAGCTACCTATAGATCATCTTTTTAGATTTAAATAAACAAAATAAAGCATCTAAAATGGAATCTAATCAAAATTTGTTAATTTTGTATGATATGCAAGACGTAGAAGAAATATCTATATACCCCTATTAGGGTGTATATAACTATATATAGTGGAAGAAGAGTTTGTTATTCTCTTAGAAAGAATGTGTAAAACCACAATATGCAAAGTGGAATGACTCTAATGCAAGCAACAACATCATGGGCGTTGGTTGTATTGTTGTATGCAAGTTGCTTATAAATTTAACAAAATCAAAATTACAAAGAAAAAAGGAAATGAGTTGAGCCCATGTCCAATTTACAACAACACAACACAATTGGTTCTTTGAGGCTTTTAGCAAATTTTTAGACCAAGTCCATTACTCTTATCGGCACGTGATGTGCACGTGAGAACGAAGTTACAAAGTTGAGCTGTTGTGTTGAGATAAGCAATAGCAACATCAAGTTAGGAACTCGATCGGTATATTTCAACTTGTTGTTGTGACTTTTTTATGTAGTAGCACTGTAGCAGAGACGGTTTCTTATGTAAATGCTGATTGGTTTGAAAGTTACAGTCAGTCTCTGACGGTGTGATATAAACCCGGCATTAAGTTTCACCGGAACAGGTTTAAGAGTTGAATTAA
This sequence comes from Camelina sativa, assembly GCF_030686135.1. Classification (NCBI taxonomy): domain Eukaryota; kingdom Viridiplantae; phylum Streptophyta; class Magnoliopsida; order Brassicales; family Brassicaceae; genus Camelina; species Camelina sativa. Next base: position 24,470,608 of record NC_141886.1, on the reverse strand, counting down.
TTTAGACCGGTCAATCATAACCGGTTTATATATTTCCGGCACGAAATTGGCAGAGACGACGAACGGAACGGAAGGGACGATGGCGATGACAAGCAGGCGTAGCTGGCCATCATCAATGGTAAGACATCAACTGGATTTCGTGTTGCTTCTGGCTCTTCTTGTAGCTGTCGGAATCTCCGTTCCTGTCTTCGCTCTTCTTCCTTCACTGTCTCTGCTTCCTGCACTGCCTCGGGGAGAGAAGGTATTCAAGATTCATACTTTATCTCCTAATTGCTTCTTGTTTGTCTACTCTTTTGGCATTGGCGCACAATAAGAGATAGTCTTGGTACTTTTCAACTACTAGAGTGGATGCATACCTTCAACTACCAAGCAACCCTTTATGTTAATATGGTTCTCATTTCATGTAAAAAGTTGTTAACTTTCATCTCAAAAGTTGCAGATAATAACATCATCTCGGAAGTTTTATATCAAAGATGACATTTTTTGGAAAGATGGAATTGCTTTTCAGATCATTGGTGGTGATTTGCATTACTTTCGTGTTCTTCCTGAGGTACTGACTGACGTACTGTCCCTTTCTGTAGATCATTATGATGTTTATAATGTATATGATTGATGACTTAATGCTAGAATTATGGATACAGTACTGGGAAGATCGGCTTCTAAGAGCCAAGGCTCTAGGCCTTAATACTATTCAAGTATACGTTCCTTGGAATCTGCATGAGCCAAAGCCTGGAATGATGGTTTTTGAGGGTATTGGTGATCTTGTGTCCTTTCTTAAGCTGTGTCAGAAACTAGATTTTCTGGTTATGCTGCGTGCTGGACCTTATATATGTGGAGGTCTGTGTTAATTTCGCTCTTGTGTATATTGTTGAGTTAATACCAATGTTTTCACCTTATCATGTGGAAGATTTGCTTTTACACAGAAACTATTGCTGAAAAATGTTTTCGTCTCCGTTGCAGAATGGGATTTGGGGGGATTTCCTGCTTGGTTACTTGCTGTGAAACCACGTCTCCAACTAAGGACATCAGATCCTGCATATCTTAAGTTGGTAAGTTAAATGAAGCAATTAGTAGATAACTGGAGTTATCCATGATCTGCATGCTAGAGTTCTCAATTATTATCTTTGCAGTAATTAACAAGAAAAGTTATGTGGTGAATTTTGGAAAATGAGTGGAAGTTATGATCACTTTTGCACAATTTATAGAAGAGAAAGGCTGTTTTTATGCAAACTAACAATAAAAGGCCCCATTATTCTGTAGACTGTTGTTATGCATTATGTTCAAAGTAGAGTTATTCATGACGAAACATATCACAGGTTGAAAGATGGTGGGATGTTCTGTTACCGAAGGTATTTCCTCTGCTTTCCAGCAACGGGGGTCCTGTTATAATGGTTCAGGTACATGATCAACAGCGATGTTCCACTTTTGTAATTTATCTTGATCTGGTATTCTAGTGATTGCTGGATAATTGCAGTTGATAAGATCTGTCGGCTTCATTACTGAGTAGCCTTACTAAGTTAAACTTTTGGATGAATTTTTAAAATAAGATGTCTTTGTGTATAGTTTCCTTAGACCTGGAAATGGTTGACCAATGTGAAGCTAGGGCCCAAGTCCCTGTCATAGATCTCTTAAATTAGCAAGCTTGTTTACTAAATGTAGCCTACTTTTTGCAGATTGAAAATGAATATGGTTCATATGGAAATGACAAAGCCTATCTTCGTAATCTAGTTAGTATGGCTAGGGGACACCTGGGGGATGACATTATTGTGTAAGACTTAATTTCTTTGGTTTCTACTCCGGTGAACTATGTACCCTGTTACTTTCTGTTTTAGTTTGCTTAGGGTGAATTTTTAATATGTGCGCCTTGAAATTCTCTTAAGAATTGCATCTCATGTGTTGGCTCTCGTTTGTTACCGGTAATATTTATTAGTGTTTTGTTCTGCACCTTAAAACCATCTTCCTGTGAAAATAGATTATGTTGAGTTTCCAAGTTAAACCACCTAAGCAGTTCTTGGTTAAGTAAGAACGTTTCTTGTATCTCATAATTAATAATCTTTTAGGTACACAACAGATGGAGGGAGAAGAGAAACTCTTGAGAAAGGAACTGTCCCTGCGGATGATGTCTACTCAGGTATATAGTATGTGCTTCCTCTGCATCCATGATTCATAGTAAACTGCTGAATAATGGTCTGTGTATGACGTTGATATATATAACAATGACGAGCAACTTCTTTCTCTGATAGCTGTTGATTTCACAACCGGTGATGATCCCTGGCCAATATTTGAATTGCAAAAGAAGTTTAATGCTCCAGGAAGATCACCTCCACTTTCCTCGTGAGTCTCTTATCCTCCCACCCTTCTACTTCTGCTGTGAATTAATTTTGTCATTTAGATCTACTGAGTTTTTTTGTTACAGGGAGTTCTATACTGGTTGGCTCACGCATTGGGGTGAGAAGATTGCAAAAACTGATGCTGAATTTACAGCAGCTTCTCTTGAAAAAATACTATCTCGAAATGGTTCTGCTGTGCTCTATGTATGTGCTTAAATTGTTTTTGCGTATCAGTGTTTACCAGATAGGGATTCACGATGATAGCGAGGATTGTGTAATGTGATGTTCAGATGGTGCATGGAGGAACAAACTTTGGTTTCTACAATGGCGCAAATACTGGCTCGACAGAATTCGACTATAAACCTGATCTGACATCCTACGACTATGTAGGGCAATTTCACATCATTACCTGCTACTATTGCAAATACTTAACTATAAGTAGTAATAGTTTTGTTTTTGTCATTTCAGGATGCTCCCATTAAGGAGTCTGGTGACATAGATAATCCAAAATTCCAAGGTTTGATCTTATGATTGCTTTTAGCGATTTTGCAGTCTTGCTTTGTTTCCTTAATTACCTTTGTGCTATTTGCAGCTCTTCAGAGAGTGATTAAGAAGTACAATGCTGTACCACACTCCATTACCCCCTCCAAGCAACTGAAAGCGTATGGTTCTATCAAGATGCAGATGACAACATCGCTATTTGATTTAGTTAGTATGACGGATCCTGCAGATGTGATCACCTCCTCCAACCCAATTTCAATGGAATCTGCTGGAAAGGTATGTAATATCAATTGTCTATATTCCTTATATCTGGCGGAGCAGCCTAAGCGTTTCCCCACTCACCATGAAATGGTCTAATACTATTGCCCTTTCTATAAACTGATTCTCTATTGTCTTGCTCCCAGATGTTCGGATTTCTTTTATATGAATCTTCATACATCACAAAAAAGAGTGGGAATATACTAAAAATACCCAAGGTATTAGCCTCTGTTTCCTTTCGTCTGTATCCAATGGAAATATGTAAACATAGTTTCAATCATGGTAAAAATAGAATATAGGATACATAAATCCAGAAGCAGTATAAGGGTCATCGTCTAACATGATGAGTTGCAGGTTCATGACAGAGCTCAAGTGTTTGTTTCGTGCTTTTCCCAAGATGTTGATGTGAGAGTACTGAGATACATTGGTACAACTGAGAGATGGAACAACCAACCTATTTCTCTTCCAATTACTGAGTGTAATTCCAACACTAGCTTATTTATTCTGGTAAAAAATCCATAAATCCTCAGATATGACTCTTTACCTCTATAAGGACTCTTTAGCTCTAATGAGTGCTCCTGTTTCTTGTAGGTTGAAAACATGGGTCGTGTAAATTACGGGCCATATATCTTTGATGAGAAGGTAAGTCTCGTTTTACAACATTTCTTATTCAGATTTTTTTTTCTAGACCACATCTTATACCAAAGTGAATTTGATATTCACAGGTGTCAAAATTTTGAAATCTACGGTAGCCTTTTACATTAGCCAGGCAGCTCGTTCAAAAGGTTTACTTTGTCGTTTGTATTACATTTCAGGGTATTTTGTCTTCGGTTTATCTAGATGGTCAAATTCTCCATGGGTGGAAGATGATACCAATTCCTTTTCACAACCTGAATCAAATGCCAAATCCCAGTTTCGAGATGCATTGTACCAAAAAGAGAAGTGAGAAGTTCAATCTTAGTAATGGTTAGTGCTCTAATTTTTTTAAGCATTGAGTTAAGAATGAAAGATGCTTTTCTTCTGTGTTCAATATCTACTAGTAGGGGCATAAATGAAACTAATTGCTTCTTATGCCCATAACTTTAGATGTCAGTCAAAAGGAACCAGCGCTGTTTGCTGGTGAGTTCTTTATCGACAGTGCAGAAGAAATCAAAGACACATATCTATCATTCAACGGTTGGGGTAAAGGAGTTGCTTTTGTCAATAAATTCAACATCGGAAGATATTGGCCGGTAAAAGCTCTGTCCTCACATCCCCTATAAAGCTTCATCCAATGCACAGTCTCTCTTACACATGATACTTTTTTGCAGTCTGTTGGACCGCAGTGCAACCTCTATGTTCCTGCGCCGCTTCTTAAACCTGGCAAAAATACCTTGGTATGTGAACATGAGATTTGACCCTTTTTCGCTAGTTAGGACAGAGGAATGGAACCATTTTCTTGTTTGGAAACCAAAGAGTCTCTCCATATATATATCCTCATCATTCCAGTTCCAGCCATTACTTAGATTGGTTGAAAACTTTTGCAGGTGATTTTCGAGTTGGAATCTCCACATCTAGAGCTTTGGCTGGAGTCAGTGGATATGCAAGACTTCACATGCGGTTCAAATGATTCCAAAGTTAATCAATTGTAGCCGTTCAGTTCATCCTCCTTCCATCTACCACTTCCTCTATATTAGCAATCAGAGCAGTAAACTCGTTACCAATAAGCGCCACTATTCCAAATCATATGTTAGATGATAAAATATTTAAATCGACTTTAAAATTTTTATTAATGTATATTTTTTAATAAAATCCAGAACCCGATTAAAATGATTTCATGGTCCAAAAAATATTTCCAAGTCCGAATCCAAAAATTTTATCAAAAGAAAAAAGAATATAAATAACTTAATTAAAACTTTAATAAATGATTAGATAATCCTACCAATAATGGATGTTATCTACATAAATAAAAATTGGTGAATATAGACCAAACAGAAAATCCAACTAAACACTAGAAAAATAAAAAACTATAAAATCAACTAAAATCTGATCAAAATATAATCATTCCTAACAGATAATATCTGATTATATATTCTCTAAAATTAAAAAAAAATGGCTATTGATAGTACTCTATTTAACAAACAAAATCTCTCTGAAAACATAACCATATCCTCCGAAAACTTCTCTATCCCACAACTCTCTCCACGATCCTCTCTCTCGTTCCCCTTCTCTTAAGGAGAAAATCAAGGAACAGGAACCTCTGGGAAACCCTAAAACTTCCATATATCCCAAACCATAAAAACCCTAATGTCCTTCAGCGCTCACTCCGGTGGCTCCACGACAGCGTGCGCTGCCTGTAAATACCAAAGGAAAAAGTGTACAAAGAACTGTCTTCTTGCTCCTTATTTCCCACAAGATCGCCCAAAGCAGTTTCTGAACGCTCATAAACTCTTTGGAGTAAGCAACATTACCAAGATGATCAACGGAGTCGAAGAATCTCAACGAGACATCGCTATGCAGAACCTTATCTACCACGCTAACGCTCGTGCCCTAGATCCAATTGGAGGGCTTTACAGGGTTATGTGTGATCTTAAGCGCAAGATCGAGTGTTGTCAAGCTGAGCTTAACTTTACTCATCAGCAGATCGCTATGTGTCGCTCTCTAGCTCATCAGCAGGAGCAAAGGCAAAGGCAAGATCTTCCCTTCGGATGCTATTCCTACGGAGAACTATTACAACAAGAAGATGAATACGTTAATGTCGACGGTTATGGCTTTCAGAACGTGCAACAACATCAAGAGATGCAGCAGCAAGAGAGTCCGATCAATTACGAGATGTTATTGAAGATGCCCGAACAAACCAGCAAGGTTAAGCTTGAGGAGAGAACGACAATCTCTGATCAGGAACAAAACAATCTATTGAGGCAGATACTCATGTCATCGTCGCCCATCAATTAGAAGTTTTTAGTCCCTTAGTCTTATGTTTTCTATGAAGAAACCCTAGTTCAGGTTTAGGTTTTCTAGTTTTTCGTTAACATCTTGCTATAGGATTTATCATATTTCTGTATTTCTCAGAATTTGCAAAGGTAGCAAAGCATTAATATAATTTTCTCTTTAGCTACCTAATATGTCACAATCGAGTTTCGTAAGACAAGTAAATCAGGCCAGGACGGAACTGAAAGGATAGTATTCAAGCACAAATCATGATCAACCTTTCACGCAAGCAACAAGACCGATTGCAAAATAGGGTTACACACAAAGTTCATTAGACAATATGATCCTATACTTCAATGAATCGAATATCAAAATAGCCAGAGGAAGAGACAGAGAGAGATATTCTCCAACACAACAGAGTTATCTGGTACGAAGATTGTCTACGATAAAAAGCTGAATCCGCAAACTAAACACCAGCATTGTTTCCAAGTCTCTTCCGAAGTATCTTGACTCCCATGTATCTGCAAAGATTGACAAAATCCTCTGTTTATATATTGAATTATAAGGAAACCTCTGATTCATTATGTTGGTATTCGATTTACCTTCCCATCATCATAAGCGTAGCTTGAGGGTTGGTTCCTGGAGACTCGTCAAACGTGGAACCATCAACAACTCTGAGCCTGTCGACACCAAGAACTTTGCGGTTAGGGCTCACAACTTTACCCACAAGACACCCACCATGGTAATGCCAGATTGTGACAACTGTGTCTTTGCAGAACTGAGCCATTGATTCGGTATCATTTAGTTGCTTTGGCCTTAGATTGATGTTTGCCTTGACGCTTAAGCTAAGCATCTTGTGTACGTTTTCCTTCTCGCACTGTGTGTAGTTTAGGTAGCGCTTAGACGTGACTACTTTGGAAACCAGACGAATGGCTTCAACACAGCGTTGGAGATCCACCGGGTGTTTGAAGTAATTGAAGGTGACTGAAGGGTTGTCATCTACATTCGTGTTGACCAAGCTCAAATGCCCTCTAGAGAGTGGGTAAGCTAGTTTCTCCAAGATGAAACTTCCATTGAACGATTCTTGAAGTTGGTACTTGTTTCTTCTAGTGTAAGCTTGCGTTGCTTCTGGTCTTCTCTGCTTTGTAGGAATGGTAGAAAACAATTCATTCTGCATGAAAAAATCAAAGCACCATTACATCAAACCACATTTTCCTAAAAAGACATTAAGATCAAAATTAATTAGTCTATGGTTACCTTGCCCGACATAATCCCATAGTGAGTATGAATACTCTGAGAGGATTGCCCAAAGCCAGTGCTAGCTTCAATATACACACCCAACTTTGTAATTCCAACAGTCTGAATAAGAGACTGCTCTATAGGCGCCTTTGAAGGCACCAAGATCGTGTTCATGGGATTATCAGCCATTCCTTTCCCTACATGCTCATTCTCTAGAACCACAGGAATCTTAAGCCTTTGAAGCTCCTTCTTAGGACCAATCCCACTTAACATGAGCATCTGTGGTGACCCCATGGCTCCACTAGATAAGATCACTTCACTTCCCTTTCTATTCGAAAGAAGAGCCTGGTGTTGATTACCATTTTCGTCTTTGAATATCACTCCTGTTACTCTAGGCCTTGTTCCTACACCCAAAAACCAAACAAAGTTTAAAAAACCTTTTCAACCTTCTAATGATTTGGTAGACACAAAAATTTATCAGTACCTGAAGTGTCAAAGACGATTTTTTGCACAGTAGCATAGATCAAGACTCTAAGTTTCTGAGGGTTAGCGTAAGCGAGAAGCTCCGCAGAGGTATGACGTCGGCCAAATCTGTCGAAAATGGTACCACCGATTTTGGTTCCGGAGACGTGATCGAAAGTGAAGCCATTGAAAGGTCTGACTCCAACCTCTAAAAGACTGTCTCTTAGAGCTTTCTGCCATAACGTTAACTTGGGCTGATGAACGATCTCTCTCTCCACCCACGGATACGACTCCTTCACTAGCTTCGGATCCCATCCTGCTCGCTTCACAAACCTGAATGTGACAATAAGCCTTCATTAGATTAAAAAACCTAAAAAAAGGTAAAACAATTAAATATGAAAATTGCAGATTTAACTCAAAAGGAAGAATTTATAAGTTACAAATAATGTTAGTTTGATATGTGTGAAATATATTGAAAGACAAGGTCCTATCAATGGCCCCGTTATTAATAAGAAAACATAACATTCTCGATCGGTGCGTTTTCATAAATGTTACATATAATATCTATCATAAGGACACGAGGCATCGACTACACCAATACTGATTTTATTGATTTATTCTCGTATATTTATTATTTTAGACTTACGCATCATCGGCTCTGGAGTAAAAACCGGCGTTAATACATGAACCGCCGCCGAGAACTCTAGCGCGAGCGTTGTAAACGCCGTCAGTGGAAACAAACGCCTGTGACGCGGAGGTAGCTGACGTGTCAGCAAGTCCGATGTGGAAGTTCCTGAGGAAAGAAACGTTCGCGTTTGTAAACGGAACGCCACCTCTCTCCAAAACAAGAACGCTAAAATTCTGCGACAGCGTTGCGGCAAGAGGACAGCCTGCGGTTCCGCCGCCGATGACTATGTAGTCGTAGGACGAATCTTGACCGTTGGATGAGAAGGATGATGAAGAAGACGATGAGAATGTGCTTGCTTTATCGATGAATGTGTATCTGTATGGATTAAACTTCTCTTTACCTACAAAATAATGTTATTATTTTTTTCTTTCTGTCAGTTTATTTAAAATAATGATGAAGTAGTTGGTAGTAGAAGTAAATACACCATTAAATGTGTGTTAGCAGAACATAACCCAAGAAACAACACAACAGTTGCGCGTAAAAAAGACTGTACTGTTACTTTCCTGATCACTCCAGATTCGGTCATGATGTATCAAGAAACAGAGTTCTTTTTTTAATTACATATCAAGAAACAGAAGGAGAAGCTTAAATGCTTAATACGAAAAAGTTCGAACATAAAATGAGCGCAAGAACTACGCAGAATCATCTACGACTAAGAGAGAGAAAATTAAGTTACAACTCTGTGATGAGCATCATGTTTAGTCAAGACTCAAGAGAGGAAGAGAAGTGAGGAGTGGTGACCTTTAGAAGCAGTGGAGGAGAGAGAAGTCGGGAGACAGAGAAGAAGAGCAAAGAGAAAGAGCTTGAGAGCCATTGGAGACTGCAGAAACCAAAACTTGAAGAGCTTTTTCTTTTATTTTTTAATTATTATTGCTTCTGCATCAACTTCTTATGTGGCTTTTCATGAATGGTCTTGTTTTGTGGGTTTCCTTCTCCTATAAATAACACTAACGATCCAACAGAGCAACTATATTAATTACAACCACATGTGTCTCTATATGTTGTTACATATGATACATATATGTACCCATTTCTACGAATGTACGTATTATTACACATGGTATACATCGAGGTTTTTGGTTAGACAACAACACTCAGTAAAACATTATGCAGTAAAATAAATAAGTTGGTAATAAATAGATGGTGGTGGTCTACACTAGAACGTTAAATTTTTGATTTTGGGTGTGTCCCATTTTTGTCGAAAATAGTTAATGAAAAAGACGTGTGATCATCTTACGCAATTAATTGTTCCCTCATTTCCTCATAGAAATAGTTACCGAACAAAAATTGTTTTTACTAGTAGATAGTAGTAACTTGATTTACTCATTGTTAACACAATCAAATTAGACTTATAGTTACAGAACTGTTTGTTGGAAGTTGCGATTGAAATTAATGATAAGTACTTCATTACAAAGTACAAATCACAATCAAATTACATTTTCGTAGTATTTATCAGAGAAAAAGACTTATAGAAAAAGGGTTGCTATGAGATTACCTAGGAGATAAACACGAATTTAGTTAAAAGGCTTCTTCTTAGTACATCTAAACTCGTGTCCCACGACTCTGTTTTGATATTTGGGACCAGCTGTAAAAACAGTTTGATTAGTATATATAGTATACATACAGGTATAGTATCATATAAAAACAAATTAGAGATAGTAAAAAGTGATAGTTGTACAGCTTGTCGATCTGCGTCATTAATGGCGATATGAAAACGGTTGAAGTAGGAAGTATGGTAGCCGTTGGATCAAAGACTTCATGGATTCAAACTTTATCAATTAATCATCTTCACCTAACCAAAATCAAAAACTAACAATATACACAGAGCCATGTTTTTGGCAAGTCATTTTAGTTATTAGCATATTAATTAATTATCTTATAGTAGTAGTTTATAACAAACTTGTAATTATGACTGTTGGTTACTAACAAGAATCTTCACGGCCCATGTTTTTTGGCAACTAATTAGAAATTTAGAATTGATCTTCACCTAACTAAGACAACATCATCCATTTTATTTGGTTGAGCAGCAGCATGAATGTGATCGATTATAGTTTTAACACCACATTTTGTCTATTCTTCAAGACTTCAACCAATAACACCAAATATCACACTAATAACAATATTCTTTTACCATTAGTAATTTTGATAAATATTTATTGTTTTTATAATTAGGTTATTAGTTGATATAGTATCATTTTTAAAAAGTGGTACAATTTTATGTTTCCATCTATTATGTATTTTTATAACAATTTGTGCATTAATTTAAATATCTTATAAAAGTTAATAACTCATCAGATATTTTCATATCAATTAAATTAACATACACAACAAAAATAATGATTTAATTATTTATTTGTGGCTAAATTAATGATTTTGCTTATAATTTTACTAACAAAAAGTAAATTGTGTATAGTGTTGTCAAAAATGTCACACCAAATTTAGTGTAATATACTATTAACAACATCAAACTGATGTCATTTTTATGTCCCACTGGAAAACTTTTTAGTATAAAAAATTACACTAAATTTGGTGTTTTGGTGTCGAATCGGATATGCTCTTAACAAGACACATTGGATGTAGTTCATCAGGATTGCAAGTTTAGTACTAAATGAAAAAAAAAGTCACATCATTTCGTACGATGGTCTGGTCATATAAGATCACATGAGATTTTCTCTGACTTCGCATATCAGTTTCACAACTAACAAAAATTTGTTTCATTTAATAAGCCACATAAAACATGATCATGATGCTGAATTAGTTAACGAATGCTTCTTATGAGGGAAACATTAATCTCTCATATAATATGCAAAAATACTTAATTAGGAAAAAGGTTAATATAGTCAATACCCCATTATAATAACCCCAATGGCTTTAGACAGTTTTTACAAAGTAGATTGTTTTTTTTTTTTTTAAACGTCTATAGATTTGTTGAGGTGTATAATTGAGAGAGTTATTGGGGGGGTGGATATGTATAGAAATGATGATAATAAATACACACACCAATCCATGAGTTGGATTCTGAACATATACAATATTTTAAGAAGATGGTTATTAAACTTACCCACTCAGCAGTTAATGTAAATATTAATATTTTGCTCACTTTTCATGGGATTGGCATCTTATCCCATGCTATACCACTTCCATGAAACGAGTTATTGTATGAAGAAGGTACACATATATTTATTGAGTTCGACAACTTTTTCTTTTTGGTTGTTTATGCAAGAGAAAAATATTCATAACCGATTCAAAATCATACCACGAGCTTCTACACTGTTAAGTCACTTGGGTGCAAAGAGAAGTCTAAGACAGAGCAAAAGGTCCCTAAACGCAGCGTTCTGGACTCATGGAGTCAGGGGATGAGGGAAAAAAAAATGCCAAGTACCGGGAATCAAACCTTTTTGGAGAGTATTTACTCCTCTTTTGAAGAGCTTTTGTGATCTGGTGGATTTCCTGATGAAGAGGTGTTGTTGCTCGAACGACGGTTTTCTGGATTAGCAGCTGCAGGAGGGGCTTCTCCTTGCGCGGCAAGGTTCTTGATAAGATTCATAACCGTGGGAACAAACTTTGCTGATATTGATATGAGCCCTGGAAGCTGAAGAAACCATATGTCGTATTTTCATATTAGTATTTGTTATCTAGAATTCTTGAATCTTGAACTTTTTCTCACGTTCATGATTCTTGAAAAGTTACTTCTACTTTAATGGGATATGAAGGTTGGCAAAACACTTACTGCACCATCGCGGAATTCGCCAGGGATATCCAATTGCGTCCACAGTGCTTTAAGCAGAAGGAAGGCGACAAAGATGACACCGAGATAGAGAGGGTTTCTGTTACATCAAAAAGGAAAAGAGATTTCAGAATGTTACATATCATCATAGGATATGTATGAAGCAATCATTTCTGGCTTTTGATGGACCTTAAAAGAGTCATAAATTCGTTGAATCCAAGGACGATCAATGCAAGAATTGCCCATGGAGGAGGTAACCAGTTATTTCCACGCCTGTTCGCCTCCTGAATTAGTAGTATAAACACTTTATATAAGTATTCATAAAGCAGAGCGAGAGCTAAACTATGAGTGAAGTAATCATGCCTGTGCAGATATGGCTTGAGTTACTGTATACTCTGTTTCTGTCTTGAACTGTCTCCATATAGATTTACATTGCACCGGTGTGATCAAAGTTCTTGATGATGGAACCTATAAAACTCATGGGAACATATCTGTTAAAGATCAATAACCAAGTCGAAACACATCGAAGCAGAGTTTACACACCTCATCCCAAGTGCTTGAAGCCAGTGGATCAGATGTTGTGATGCTTTTTTTAGAAGCGTCATTATTTGTTGAATCCAACAGAGCCACGGTTAGGGTCTTTGCGATGGTATCGGGTTCATCCCCCAACCGAATTACAGCCATTACTGAGAGTAACTTCAAGGACTGAAAACGAGAAACCCATAAGAAGGTGTTTAGACTTTCTCAAGCCTAGAAAACAAAATGTAAAGAGGAATAACAAATCATACAGCTGATCGAGCTGATTTAGTAATGGCTCGAAGATCCTCATTTCCGGTCCAAACACGTGGCATTGAATCAGAATCTTGGCTGAAGATTGTAGCAAACCTGAAGAAAAAATACAAAAACAGATTCAAAATTAATTTGTTGTTTGAAACTGGTTTTAAATGATCACCTGAGCACATAAAGGAGGCTTGCTATACCTTTCCTTCATACGCATCAAAACCCTTCCAGCTTCTTCTTTTGCCTTAGATTCAATGACACCTCTTGAATAATCCTGAAGGCTCTTCACCATTTTATCTCTCGTTTCTTCTTCCATGTCAAAACCAGCTAATGCACTACTGAGTCCAGAAACTGCAGATTCAGTTTCACGCTGATAAAGCTTCTTTACTGTTGTCCACGTTTCATTGTTGGCTCCTTCCAACAGAGCTTCAACCGGTTCTGATAATGCTTCATGAACTCTTGACTGCAAATTAGAGGCTAATCAGTAACAAAGCTCAATTTCCTAAGCTTGCTTTATTTTTTCTGTTACCTCATATAGACTGGTAAGTTCAGATAACTTGGAAGCCCGCACAGCGGAAATGTGAGCCTCGATGTCACGGACTAGCTTGTCCCGTACTTTCGCTGTGTCCCAATTGGCTTGTTCAATGATGGCACCTGCACACTCTTCATCGAATTGGGCCATGCAAGCCTTGAGCCAATCTTGGGAAGCTGAAGAGAACTTTTCACCAATGCCTAAAGCCTTATCAAAAGAAGCCTTAAACTTTTCAAGCATTCCCCATCTTATATGTCCCAAGACATCTTGAAACGCTGGATTAACTAGCTGTAAAGTGATATAAAAGTTAGGAAAGCATAGAATCGATCTCCGGTGATAGAAACAAGTTAAATTCTATCAGCATTCATTTATCTTAATTGAGACAACTGCATGTAGTTTTAGCACCATGCTCAAGAGATCTTAGATTGTATTTATTACTTGGAGAAGCTTTTCTTCAAGCTGATGTCTCTTCGAAGATCTGACACCTTCATCGAAGAATGTAGCCTCCCCATCATATCTATTAATAATAGAGGACTGTGAAGATCAAACCCACAAGGAAGATTTCGGAAACAACAGTAAATCTTATATGAAGTTACTGATCTTGACATTCATATTGATTCAACCACAGTGTGTGTTTGTTTGTGAAGCTTTATTAAATCAATGTGCTTACTCTGACAAGCAAGAACCGAGAATGGTAGTAAGCCTCTTCCCAAAATTAGAAACTGGACCAGCTTGCACCTCCTTATCCAGTTGGCGCCAGTCCTGTAGATGAAGTAAAAAGGTTACTTAGTGATTATGGGACTTACACAGACATTTCAAATAATAAAGAGTGAAAGTCTAAGATTTTTCAGAAGCATTACGTCGTTTGAAATGAAATGCGCAAACTTCTCATTTGCAATTTCTTCGCACCGCACAGTAGCCACCATGACCTGCAAACAGAATGAGCTTAGAGGGAGTTTAAGGAATGATAAAAGGTAGCACTATCAGCTACCTTGTGGGCTGGAAGGTCAAGATCCTTATTCTCTTTGATGACTCTCCAGATTTGATCAGCACTAAATGCAAAGCCTGAGGCTGGAATTACTCCTCTTCTGTCTCCAGCAAGACCACCCGGCGCAATAGAATGCATGAATCGTTGTCGCAAACTAGCAATCTAAGTTCCAAAAAAAAAAAAAGATTATATCTGACTACAGATAGATTCAACTTGAAACAGACAACATAAGTCTCAGCCATCTGTAATAAGCTTGGCCTCTCACATACACACCTGCTCTTTAAACTGTTCTTCCTTTTCCTCATAACTGGAAAGAGCAACAACTTCAACCTAGCACATCAAAGAGAGAAACAGCATGACATTTATGAAAGTTGGCAACCATTCTTGCTAATAATTCTAGCTCTAGCATAACATACATTGAAGAAGTCACTTAGAGGAGTGTCCTTGTGTGCTTCAGGCTTTGGAACAGAATCCCATATCTGCCACAAAGAAGAACAAAACACCGGTGATAATCTGCCTTCCTTTGAATATCAATTTGGAATTAGATGAAAATCACTTCTCTTTTACCTTCTGAATATCTTCTCTTAAGACAGGCTCTAAATTCTCTAACGGCGTCTGCAGCCACAATCATATCAACAAAACAATGTACCAGTTAGCAGTACATATTTGCAATGTAAGAAGGATGATAAAGAAAAGAGAAGAGAGTCTACCCGGGTTTTATCTCGTATTACAAACAGCATTGTTGTTTTACGTGGACTAAATAATCGCATCATAACCTGTCAAACACAACTCCAAAGATTCAAACCCGAGAGTAAGAAACTAATTTTTGATACATATAAAAAAGCTTTGTTCGCAGTTTGTTCACGGCTGAGCATCAAAAAATATACCTGAAAGACAGTTTTCAAGAGTGGTTTGTTCGCAGCTTGTTCACGGCCAATATCGTGACACCACCTAAAAGTACAAGCATTGATCATTTGTAACGAAACAGTTTCCTTTCAACAAAGCCAAAAGCGCACATTCTGATGTTTCCACTACAAACTTACATGTTGATCAAGACGATATCCGAGACAGCAAGAGCGAAAAGAGCACTCTGTTTCTCGAATGCCGTATCATCCTGCTTGGCCAGAAGAGAACACCAATTATAGAATATTTTTGTATAAGAAAGCCATTCACTGCCGCACACTAACCAACACAATGAGAGAAAAATTACCTCTCCTCTCTCTCTTCCATCAGTGCCCTCCAAATCCATTACAAGGGTGCAAGGCTCTATACCGGCACATCTTGCAAGCCAGATACCTTTTGTAGTCTGAGACCTATAGACGAGTTTCTTAATCAGGCGAAAATCTTTTACACGGGAAGTCAAAAGCAAACACTACCAGATGAAATCATACCTTCCCTTAAATGCATCCATCTCCAAAAAGTTTGTTCCAAACAAATGATTCAATAATGTACTCTTCCCTGCCAAATCACAAAAGAATGCATTACTAAATTGTGAGTATTACAAAAGTCCCTCTTTTCTAAAAGAATGCATACCGCTGCTTTGAGGACCCATAATGGAGACAACAGCATAAGAGAGGCCACAGTCTCCAAGTTTCACCTCTTTAATGAAATGATCTATGCCAGAGACATTGTATGTACCATCTCCGTCGATAAGCTGTACAGAACCACATCCCTCGCTCTTATCTGCATCCAATAAAAACAATCAATGTCCTCCTAATTAAGACATTTAGTCAACAACCGAATCAAACAATTTTGCAATGAAACGAGAGAAACGACTCGGTCTTTAGTATTCTTATGCATGCAGAGGCATTACTTTCTGAAACCAATAACAACGACATTCTTTCTTAAGAAAGCAGAGGAAAAAGGGACTCATATATTTCAAATCACATGGATCTACGTTGCTAGCAAAACATGAAAGAACCAACCATCAATCAGGAATCAATAAAAAAAGATAAAAAGGAAATTGCAGACAAAAGTACCCATTCTTTGTCTTTCTCAGACACAAAATTCTCAAAGTGACAGTGTGAGAAAAAGAAGATCAGAGCTTTCACGCTTTTGGGATCTCTCTCTTCAAAAGCTTCCCTTTCTCTCTTTTCCCATGTTAGTCATTTTAGGTTCGAACTTTGAAATATTATACTTTATTCTTTTTCCTTGGAAAAGCAAAATCAAGAAATGAAAGTTAGCAATTTTAGATCTCCACTACAAAAAATTTGGGCATGAGGAAACATAAAAACCCAAACTTGAAAAAAAGAATTTGTATATTATTTAATCCAATCAAAGAATAATAGTCTTCTATACACCAGAAACCCACTCCAAAAATAGTAAAAGCATTCCTATTTCTAAGCCACAATCACATCATACTAAGTTTAGTCTTTCTTTAACTTAAATGTATATGAAAAAGGGATCCTCCTTTATAAACTGATTCTAACACTTTCCCCTAACCAGATCTACCACGTAGACAACCTAACCATTCCATTGCAACATTAGCTGCCCTATACAAAGCCAACTCAAACGCAGCAGAAACGTCTCTCTCTTTGAAGGCTAATTGTCTAAAGAGTCCACGAACTTTCTGGAATCTCAGAAGCTCTACTTCATAAACAAGCTTTATGCCAGAAGAGATAAGCAGCTGCTTGTCTTGTGTAGTGATGATAACTATGCTCCCCGGACCAAAACAGTTAAAATCCTCTGCAAGAGCATCCAACTGTTCAAGCTTATTGACATCGTCAGCAACAAGCAGAACCTTTTGATTCTTGAGCCTTAATTTACTCAAGCATTCTCCTTGAATCCTTATCATAAACTCTTCATGGAGATGCGACATTTGGCGATCCTGAGAAATCCTTTTCACACTTTCCAAGAAACAATGGCTTTCAAAGTGTTGACAGATGTTCTGATAAACGAACTTAGCTAAAGCCGATCTACCATTGCCTCCTCTTGCCCAAATCCCAATCACTCTCACAGTTTTCTTAGAGTTCAAATCCAATAACCGGTGAAGAGCTTTCATGTGTGCATCAATCCCCACAAGGTCACTCCCATTGCTTCTTGTTGTATCAATCATCAACCTTTTTGATATTTTGTCAGTAATTTCATCAACCATCTTCGAGTCATCTTCCCTAAACGAGATCAGGAGACTAATTCAAATCAAACCTAATAATTAAAAATTCGATCTTTTTATATCATCAATCAAAGTTACAAACTTTTACCATTTCCATGAACAATCGCCGGAGATACTCGCCAAATTGGTCAACGCTTGCCTCCATGAAAGCACTTTCTCATGATCTTCTCTATCCTCATGCTTCTTGAACTGTTCCTCGACTACTCCGATCTGCCTCCTGACATGGCACGGATCCACGCCGTAGAAGACGGGCATCACGGTGATGGAACCCTTGTTTTCGAAATCCATGATCTTGACGAGCTCTTCGAGACACCAAGGAGACGCAGCGTAGTTGACGGAGACCACAACGACGGCGAATCTCGACTCCTGGATGGCGCGTACCAGCTCCGGCGAAATCCTCCGGCCACGCTCCAACTCCTTGTCGTCTTTGAAAGTTCGAATGTTCCTTCGAATGAGTTCGTTGTAGAGGAAACTGATCAAGTTGCGGCGAGTGTCGAGTCCTCTGAAGCTCAGAAAAACATCGAACTTGTGGAAGGTAGTAGTATCAGACATTTGATGATTGGATTCTCTATGAGAGTATAAAGAGAAATAAGGCAACTGGGTGATTTTATAGCAGCGATGGTGAGGTGTCGCCATGGCCATGGACACATGGTGGAATGAGTTTCACTCGCAGAGACTTCTTCCTCCGGAAAATTTCTACGCATTTTCATTTTCTTTCTTATTATTATATTTTCATGCTCCTTTGGTTTATTCTATTTGTTTCGTTTGTAAATAAGAATTTATAGGATGAAATTGTCAATGTCAATGGTAAAGTTCGTTAAAAAATTTACAATTTTTTTTTTCTACACACTAATTTTATTCATGATTATAACACAACAAAATAACCATACAAAGCCGGAAAAATTTAACTAGAAATACAACCAGGGAAGTTTTCTGAGAGCTATATAATTCCACGAAAACACCCGAAAAAAAAACTTTAATCTATATAATAGTAGCAATCTGAATAACAACAGTTGCGATTTTTCGTCGTACATTTTTGTAAAATATATATATATATATATATTTCTTTGACAGAAAATTTCAACGATTGCATCTCTCTAAAAAGTTGTGTCTGGTAAATGTAGAGTTATATCTCTTACAAACAGTTGTGTCTATTCAAATGTTCGCATCTTTATAAATTTATATATAAGTAACTTCTCATCATTGTATTCAAATTTTCTTTATTTTATATTTTTGACAGATTTTTTTTATAGTTGTCTCTCTAAAAAGTTTCGTCTGTTCAATATAGAGTTGCATCTTTTACAAACAGTTGTGTCTATTCAAATGTTCACATCTTTAGAAATCTATATATAAATAACTTCTCATCATTGTATTCAAATTTTCTTTATATTTGTATTAGTTATAAGAGAATTTTATATTTTTGACAGAAATTTTTTACAGTTGCTTCTCTCTCAAAAGTTGCGTCTATTGAATATAGAGTTGTGTCTATTCAAATTTTCACATCTTTATAAATCTATATATAAATAACTTCTCATCATTGTATTCAAATTTTTTTTTATATATTTGTATTAGTTAAAACAGAATTTGTTAGAAATGACGTTTCATCACTGTGAAAAATTTACTGCAGTTTAATATATTTTGTTAACCATTGTAATATTTAATTATATTCGGTCTCTAGGTATACATCTTCATAAATAATTAATTTTAATATATTAAAACATATATTTTAGTCGTTTAATTGAACCATTACAATATTGGTATAATTAATATTTAAGATCACATTACTTGGATAAACTATTCATAAATTATTATTTATTAGTTTTAAATAACTAAAATATATTTAAAATGAATTGCTGCAACCTTTTAATTACACCACGACAAATTTTGTTTATTTAATCAACCATTAAAACTTTTGATTTATCTTATAAATCATTGCAATTTTTTGGTAAATTTGATATTTATGGTTGTGTCTACAATACTAAAATATATTTAAATAATTTTTGTTTTTGTTTAAGTAATCTTAAGATACTCTCTTTAAACATCTATTCATCGAGGGTTATCATTCTATTGGTATGAATCCAAACCGAAATTTTGGTTTTTAGCTGTTAAAAAATGTGGTTCAAGTTGGGTTTTCAGAAAATGAGAGCATATTGGTTCGTATATGTTTGTTTTTTTTTTTTTTGTCACAAGTATATATTTGTCTACTCCATGCTTTTTGATTAGAAAACTGATTGTATTATAGAAAACAATATGGATTTCTATATTTCTATTTCTTAAAAAAATATCTGATTATGAAATATCAAGGTAAAAATAAAAATAAAATATTAAAATTCGTTCTATCAGTTGGGAATATTCAGTTTATTGGGAGATAGAAAACCGGTGATCAACAGAAAAATTGACGGTTGAGATGATTGTCCAATAAACTATCTTGACGACAAAGACTTATCTACAACTTTATATAGGTTAAGAGAATTTGTATATTTAGTTCTAGTCATAATACACTCAAATTGAAATCTTAACAACAAAATATACTGAATATGAAATATTTTAAAAGTTTGAAAAGGTTTTGGATTCTGACTGGCAAACAAAAAGAGGAGCGTGTGAGAGCAATGAACCCGATCGTCCTTGGCCGACCATCTTCCTTAGACGCGCACATTGTGATGCTACATCATACACCTAAATATTATTGTTATAAGTTTTAACTATTATTTTTCCCCTCTAATGTTTATTTATGTGTGATTCGGGATAATTAACCAACATCTTAGACGGAGAAAAATAAGTAGTAAGTACATTCAATATTGGATTAACTATATATATATAATCTATTATAATTGCCAAAATGTTTAATGACTATAGGTTGTTTTATATAGAAATATGTTTCATCTATAAAACAATAGTTGTTTGTATTATATATTCATTTACAATACTGCATTTCTGAAAATAGATGTATTCTTTTTTATATGAATATATAACTGAGTTTTGATTCAAGTAAATAAAATATGTGATAATTTTCTGTTTAGTTATATTCAAATTTGAGAGGATTGGTAATTTTCTTACTGATTGACTGAATAGTAATATTAATATTCATTTTTTATGAAGTAAAAAATTGATTTTGGAAATAGAAATATGTTTGAGTTATGCTAGAAAGGATAAAAATAATTAATTTAAATGAATTTAAACAAAGCATTATGTCATATTAAGAATGGTCCTTAATTAATATTTTTAATATTTGTAATTTATTATATGATTATTTAAGAAATTTATAGTGTCTTATACAATGTATTCATAATTTTATCGTTTAAACCAAAACAAAAAGAAAGAAATTTAAAAATATAATCATTTACATATCATATTTGACAACAAGAGAACAAGTTGTAATGGTTCATAAAATATATAAAAATATGACTGTAAGATTAAGAAGAGAAGACACGACTGTAGATTGCATTTATTCATTTTTTTCAGAAATTAAAAAATATTTACAAAAAGTTATTACGAAAAGACACAGATAAAATGTTACATTGAAAAGATGTGAACGAAATATTACTAATAAAAGCGACAAAATAACACAACTGCAATCTAATCTCATGGCAGTTAATCGTAAAATTTTGTTTAATTTGATGTGTGTACTGTGTAGCATTGATAATTATTTATTTAATCATATGTGAAGGTAAGATTATTTTTTTAAGTATATTTTTCAAATAAAATATAAAGAATTTTTCAAAAAATTGTATGTTTTTTAAATTTTTATTAAGAATCTCAATAGTTTAATAAATAAATTTAATTAAAGAATTTTTGTAATAAATATTTTACTAAAATGAGTTCCTCCGCGATATCGCGGGGGCTCCATACCTAGTTACATTAGAGGAAGCCAAAAAAATCAAACTTTTTGTTTTTTATTTTTTATTTTTTAACAACAAAGAAAACATATTAGCTGCAAGTACATTTACATTCCTATGTCAACGAAAAACTTGAGAATTTTTCTATATTCACCTTGATGTCTTTGAGATAAGCTGAGAAGATCGACCAACCGGACGGTGAAAACATCATCTTCATCAAATCTGAACAGTCCGTGAGAAAAACCACATTCCTAAAAGTATGTCCTATCATACATCTCAAAACCCAAACAAAGATTCGACTTCACTAGTCTAGGTCGAAAATTAGAAGCCCCCATGAGCAAAGAGGAGCCTTTGGGACACTACTTTATTTTGTGTGGGTGAATACAAATATACTATCAAAAAAGTTACACAACTTTTTAATATTTTTTAAGTTATAATATTAAGTTGTATTTTTTTTTTAATTTAGTATTTTAACAAAAGAAGAAGGGCAAAAAATACAGCTTAAACGGACCCATAAACTGATTGTCCCAAAAAAAAAAAAAAAAACCATAAACAAACATAAACCCAAAAGGAAAAGACACAAAAAAAAAAAAAAAACACCATGGAACTTTTTTTACAAGAAAGACAACCAAAATAAAAACGTTACAAACAAAAATATGAAAATAAAATTCAAAGAGCAAGGGGAGAGCGATGAATCCTCTTGCCGGATAGGAAAAGAGCCGGTCTCTCTAATCGTGAAGAGTTAACCTGCGGGGTGCGGCTTAGTTAGCAGTAAGATCCAATAGGTAGCAGCAGCTAGCGGATAAAACACTTCTAGTTAAATTCTTTCAACAATTTCTCATAAACACCAGATGTACCACTTGGACAACCAAAACATTCCGTGACAAAATCCTTTGCTTCATACAAAGCCGACTCGAATGCAGCAAAGATGTCTCTCCTCTTTTTAAAGGCGAATGTTCTGAGGTCACAAAGTTTCTCGCATCTCAAATCCTCTACTTCGTAGACATCCTTTATACCATAAGAAATCAACAGCTGCTTGTCTTGTGTAGTGATGACAACAACACTCCCCGGACCAAAATCGGTGAAATCCTCTGCCAAAGCATCTAACTGTTCAACCTTATAGACGTCGTCCGCCACTAGCAGAACCTTTTGTCTCTTGAGACTTCCTCTGCTCGTCAAGTATGCTCCTTCAATCTTTTCCAGAAACTCGTCGTGTAGATGCGCTAAGTGGCGACCCTTGAAAATCCTTTTCACGTTTCCCAAGTAACAGTGGGTTTCAAACTCTTTACACCATGTCTGATAAACATGTTTAGCTAGAGTCGATCTACCGTTTCCTCCACTTGCCCATATCCCAATTACTCTCACAGGTTTCTTAGAATTCAGATCCACTAACCGGTTAAGTTTCTTCATGTGTCTCTCAATCCCCACTATCTTCCTCCCATTGCTTAATCTTGTAAAAGTTATCAGCTTTTCTGATATCCCATCAACAGTTGCGTCCACCAGCTTCGAGTCATTGTTCCTACAGAGACAGAGACCAGAGAGAAAAAATCGAAACTTTAGCATCGATTCAAATAAAAATTCAATCTTTCGATAAAAATCTAAATTTCATCATATCATCATCAAAGTTATGAAATTTCACCATTTCGATGAACACTGGCCGGAGATATTAGCCAAATCCTTTAATGCTTGCCTCCATGAAAGCACTTTCTCGGGTTCTTTTTCTCTAGCCTCGTGCTTCTTGAACTGTTCAGCGACGTCTCCGATCTGCCTCCTGACATGAAACGGATCCACGCCGTAGAAGATGGGCATCACGGTTTTGGAACCGTTTTTCACGAAATCCATAATCTTGACGAGCTCGTCGAGACACCAAGAAGACGCAGCGTAGTGGGCGGAGACCACAACGACGGCGAATCTCGACTCCTCGATGGCGCGCTGGAGCTCCGGAGAAATCCTCTGCCCATTTTGGAGCTCCTTGTCGTCTTTGAAAGTTTGGATGCCCCTTCGTTCCAGTTCTTTGTAGAGAAAGCTTACGAAGTTGGCGCGAGTGTCGATCCCTCTAAAACTTAAGAAGACATCGTACTTGGGAGACATTTTTTGGTCTTTTGATTTCCTCTCTCTATATGACTCTCTGAGTATGTCTATGATGAGAGTCTATGAGAGAGTATGGGATGATAATAAAATAGAGTATGGAGTGGGCTTTATATAGGCAGCAAGTAGAGGAGTTTGAGCAAAGACTCTTCCTAGTCAATAAGTGTATTTCCTGGCATTTTCTTTTTTTTCCTTTTCTTTCTGTTGATTAGCTTTTGTCAGCTTCTGTTTCGTTGAACTACTCAGAAAGAGGTGGTTTGTTTTGTAGAAGGAAAAGAGATGTGCAGCCAAAACAAGAAAAATGAGCACGAGTACAATAACATTACCCAATGAAAGTATCATCTTATCTTCTTGGCTTTGATTAGTTTGACTAGTTAGGAAATTTAAGCATTTTTTGGTTAGCGATTGGACGAATGAAAAAATGGTTTATAGAGAGAGACGATTATAGGAACATTAGAAGAAAAAGGTATTATACTTTTACAAAAAAAAAATATCATTTCTAATTTTCCCATTTTAAACTATACTAGTTTCGGACCCGCACATACTTGCGGAATTATTTTTGTTTAATTTTTTAAAAGATATAATTGTCAAGCGATCAACCCCGTCTAATATGTCTGATTGCAACGTTTAAATTTTTTTGACCTGAAAAAACTCCATTTCTCGTAATTCATATGAGTAAATAGTATGTCCGCATATGTTCTGCTTGAATTCTTGTTCCCAAAATTCTTATCTCGTATTTTGTCATACATGAATATACAAACACAAAATTCTCGTAACCTGATTAATATGGAACTAATTTGAACGATTTCCCAAAATATAATAAATCTGTTGTTTAATCTTGTTTTTCTTTTTAATATGTAAATTGGGTCAGTTTGGCTACATGGATATTTGATATGATTTTTTTAAAAAACTTTAAGTGTATTTTCCAATTAATAGTATAGATTTTCTTCAATTATTGAATGAAATATTCCTTAGTTATACTAATGACAATTTAATGTAAATAATATAGTAAGAGAAGGGCAAATAATAAAATAGAATATAAAGCGTGAGTATTTTATATAGGAGATACCAGAAGATATTTTATTAAGGAGAATTCTATTAATTTGGATATTATTAATTTTTTTAAGTAATATATGTGTCTGTAATTGTTGGAGAAAAAAATTACAAAATTGTTTCGTGAGGAGGAAGACTATAATTGGTCATTAGATCTCATATATAATTGGTCTTAGTTATGGTATTATGTCACTGGATTTTATAAATTTTAATTGGTCATTAGATCCCTATATATCTCAGCTATTGGTATAATATTATTACTTGTTTTCATTTTTACTTGAGTGGGTTTTCTAAATTTTAAGATTTCTGTAAAAACACTATAATTACATATTTATATATAATGTTTAATTACATAGTTATCCAAATTAAAGTATATATTCATGTTATTTTAATTGGTGATCATATGTTTTTTTGGGTAAATATAGTTATTATTTTTAGCAAAAGAATAAACATTGAGCCAGTTTCAAATAATCTTCGATTCTTTCACCATTAGAGTTTTATAAAATTATTAGAAAGATAATGTCCCCTATATAGTTATAGTGTTTCTGAAGATATAATTTTAAATATATATTTTTTACATCTCATAATATAGTTATATTATTATATTACAATACATATTGAAATTAATTTAATTTTAAAAATATGTAGGAGATAATATTTATCAATTTTAAAATTTATAGGAGCAACATATTGTGTATATAAATAACTGAATAGTAGTGGCAGTTGACAATATATATATATATATATATATATATATATATATAGCAGTGACAATTTCATGTAATTTTATAGAATACTAACAGTGAACAATAAATTGGGTACGGAACTCTCTAGTGACGACACATCAGTTTTTTTCTCCATAATGTTTCTCTTTTAATATATAGGGGATTTTAGTTTTTAAATTTTCAATTTTGTTTTTAGTTTTTGAATTTTGTTAACCCATATATATATATATATATATATATATGTGAGTTAGGAAAGTCTCGCCTGAAAAAAGTGAAAAATTGAACAGATGTAGATTTTAAAACTGTTTTTGGTTTTAGATTTTCCACTTTAAAGCTAATAAAGATTATGAAAAATTTGGTTTTCCTAAACAATAGAGAATCCAAATTTTGATGGTTTTTTGTCTATTTTCAAAGAAAAACAAAAATCTATGTTTTATTAGTTTTTTATTTTTAATCGACTTGATTTTTTTTCTCCTATTTTTATTTTCTTAATAAGTTTTAACACAAAATCTAAAAACTATAAACCAAAATCTAGAATCTAAAAACCAAAAACTAGAATTCAAAAATCACCTCTAATATTCATGACCTCTCTAATATTTGGTTTTTGGATTTTTAGTGAAAATTATTGAGAAACTCCTAGAATCAGATTCCCTATTTTGAAGGGAATCTATTTTCACAAATGAGATTAGATGAGATTAGTTATATTATTCCATCTAACGGTTTAAAATTATTAATAGTCCCAACAGTTGCAGGTTTTTTATTTCAAATAATGTGTCTCTTTGTCATATCCCCATCTTTCAAAAATCGCACATATTAATTTTTGCATCTCTTCGTCGAACCCCCATCTTTCAAAAATCGCACCTATTAATTTTTCACCTTTTTGTTTCACACCTCTATGTTTTACATCTTTATATTTTACACCTCTTTGTTTATTATATATAAACTTTTATGGACTACAAAAACAAGTTTCGTATTTATTGTTTTCTGAGTATTTTTTTTGTTTTTTCAAGTTTTTTGAGTATTTTTTAAACTTACAAGTTAATAAATAAAATCAAAAAATTGTTTTCTTGGAGTGTTTTTTAATTAACCTGCATCAATCTTCAATTCAAGGTATTTTTATATTTGTGTTGCGTTGTAATAGATATAGATATATTTATGGAACTCACCGAACCAATGACAAAAGCTTACGAATGAACCTGTTAGTGTATACTTATGAATGTGTTAGTGTCCATTCGGTTAAATACGAATAAAGTTAATTTCTTCTCTGTTAGATTAATATTATTATACGTGTGGTCTTATAGTTCACAAAAAGTATAATATTAATGATCTATAAAGACATAAATCTTCAAAGATACAAAGTTTTTTTTATTCTTTTTTTTGTATTGTCCTGTTTCTAAAAAACCCATTTTTGGGGGTCAACTTTAATACGACGGATGAGATTATTTCTATTATATCATCTATCGGTTTAGAATTATTATTGATCCCAGCAAATGCAAGTTTTTTTCTTCCAATAATCGTGTTTCTTCGTCGTACCCACATCTTTCAAAAATCGCACCTATTAATTTTTACACTTTTTTGTTTCACACCTCTCTATGTTTGACAACTCTGTATTTTACACCTCTTTGTTCATTATATATAGATTTTTATGGACTATTAAAACAAATTTCGATTTTATTGTTTTCTGAATATTATTTGAATTTTAAACTTACAAATTAATAAATAAAATAAAAGAATTGATTTATTGGAGTGTTTTTTTTTTAAATTTTTATATATAATAGCAAACCCACTTTTAAGGGTCAATTGAGATTGTTTTTATCTCATCTACCGGTTAGATTTGTTAATGATCTCAAAAGTTGCAATGTTTTGATCCAACAGTTGTGTTTCTTCGTTGTACCCCTAGCTTTCAATGTTTTCACACATTTTTGTTTCACATCTTTTTATTTCACACCTCTTAGTTTTCACACCTCTGTATTTATATATATATATATATACAGATTTTTATGGACTATGAAAATAGTTTTTGTTTTTTTGGGTATTGTTTCACACCTCCAAGTTAAAAAAATTATGAGTATTATTTTCTTTCAATTTTTTAATCAACATTGATTCACTCATGTTTGTTAAAATTTGGATTGTTTTATTTATTGATTTATTCATCTAACTTTTGTTTGGTGTCATTTTCCATCTAATACTCACATTGATCATATCTTCCAAATATTAATTTAGGTAATTGATTGTGATTTATAATTTTTCATAGATTTATCTTTTTAGTCAATTTGGTTGGTTGCAGGTTTGCAGCTACGAGCTCTTTTTCCCTGCTTCTCTTATTATTATTATTTTTAAATTTAGATAGAATAATAATTTAAATTTTGTTTATGTGAATATCTTTCAAAATTGATTATCTGAGTATGATTCAACAAGTCTTAATTCATATATCTTTAACATTATTATTGTGACTGAATCAATTTTTATATATACAACAAAAAAATTATTTATTTAATTTGGTTGATTTATCTTAGCCATTATTTCTGACTTTTATACTATACAATTAAATAATTACCATAAAGTTTCCATTCGAAACGTGAAATTAATAATGTTAATCAAGTTTTCACTTTTATTTATGTGCGGCAACGCACGGGCCATAAACTCATTGTCCAAAAAATAAAAATTAACCCATAAACAAACTTAAACCCAAAAGGAAAAGACCCAAAAAAAAAAGAACACCATGGAACTTTTACTAGACAGACAACCAAAATAAAAACGTTACAACCAAAAATAAAATTCAAAGAGGAAGGGAGAGCGATGAATCCTCTTGCCGGATAGGAAAAGAGCCGGTCTCTCTAATCGTGAAGAGTTAACCTGTGGCTTAGTAGTAGCAGTAAGGTCCAATAGGTAGCAGCTAGCGGATAAATAACTTAGTTAAATTGATTCTCACAGTTTCTCATAACCAGCACATCTACTACTTAGACAACCAAAACAGTCCGTGACAAAATCCTTTGCTCGCGAAGCCGACTCGAATGCAGCAACGATGTCTCTCTTTTTAAAGGCGAATGTTCTTCGCAAGAGATCACAAAGTTTCTCGCATCTCAAATCCTCTACTTCGTAGACAACCTTTATACCATAAGAAATTAACAGCTGCCTGTCTTGTGTAGTGATGACAACAAGACTCCCCCGACCAAAACCGATGAAATCCTCTGCTAGAGCATCTAACTGTTCAACCTTATCGACGTCGTCTGCCACTAACAGAACCTTTTGTCTGTTGAAACTTCGTTTGCTCGTCAAGTACGCTCCTTCAGTATTTTCCAGAAACTCGTCGTGTAGATGCGCTAAGTGGCGATCCTTGAAAACCCTTTTCACGTTTCCCAAGTAACAGTGGGTTTCAAAGTGTTGACGCCATGTCTGGTAAACATGTTTAGCTAGAGCCGATCTACCGTTTCCTCCACTTGCCCAAATCCCAATCACTCTCACAGGTTTCTTAGAATTCAAATCCACTAACCGGTTAAGTTTCTTCATGTGTCTCTCAATCCCCACTATCTTCCCCCCATTGCTTAATCTTGTAAATATCATCAGCTTTTCTGATATCGTGTCAACAGTTGCGTCCACCAGCTTCGAGTCATTGTTCCTACAGACACAGAGACAGAGCAAAAAAAAATCGAAACTTTAGCATCCATTTCAAATAAAAATTCAATCTTTCCACTAAAAATAAAAATCCAATTTTTATCATCATCAAAGTTCGGAAATTTCACCATTTCGATGAACACTGGCCGGAGATATTAGCCAAACCCTCCAATGCTTTCCTCCATGAAAGCACTTTCTCGGGATCTTTTTCTCTAGCCTCGTGCTTCTTGAATTGTTCAACGGCGTCTCCGATCTGCCTCCTGACATGAAACGGATCCACGCCGTAGAAGATGGGCATCACGGTGATGGAACCGTTATTCACGTAATCCATAATCTTGACGAGCTCGTCGAGACACCAAGGAGACGCAGCGTAGTGGGCGGAGACCACAACGATGGCGAATCTCGACTCCTCGATGGCGCGTTGGAGCTCCGGAGAAATCCTCTGGCCATCCTGGAGCTCCTTGTCGTCTTTGAAAGTTCGAATGCCCCTTCGTTCCAGTTCTTTGTAGAGAAAGCTTACGAAGTTGGCGCGAGTGTCGATCCCTCTAAAACTTAGAAACACATCGTACTTAGGAGGAGTAGCACTAGACATTTTTGATCTCTTGATTCTCTCTCTTTCTCTATATGAGTATGTCTATGAGAGAGTATGGGATGATATAAATAAAATAACTCCTGGAGTGGGCTTTATATAAGCAGCAAGTAGAGGAGTTTGAGCAAAGACTCTTCCTAGTCAATAAGTGTATTTCCTGGCATTTTCTTTTTTTTTCCTTTTCTTTCTGTTGATTAGCTTTTGTCAGCTTCTGTTTCGTTGAACTACTCAGAAAGAGGTGGATTGTTTTGTAATAGGAAAAGAGATGTGCAGCCAAAACAAGAAAATGAGCATGAATAATTGAATACAGTAACATTACCCAATGAAATTATCATTTTATCCTTAGTTTGACTAGTTAGGAAATTTAAGCATCTGTTTAGTTAGCGATTGGACGAATGAAAAAATGGTTTATAGACAGAGAGAGAAAGATTTTGACCAAAAAAAAAAAAAAAAAGAAAGACAGAGAGAGAAAGATTATGGCCGTGGATTTGAAATTATAGTTTTAATTTTAAAATTTTGGATTTTGGTTTTTAGTTTCTGAATTTTGTTATTAAAAAAAAAACAAGAAAAAAGTATCGTTTGAAAAATGTGAAAATGGCTGTGGATTTTAGAGCTGTTTTTGGTTTTAGATTTTCCAAAACTCAAGGCCAATCAAAATTATAAAAGAATTGGTTTTCCTATATAATAGGGAATCCAGATTTGATAGTTTTTGTCAATTTTCATTAAAAAAACTAAAATCTATGTTTTACTACAATAGTTTTTTTTATTTTTAATCGTGATTTGATTTTTTTCTATTTTTGTTTTTTTAAAATAAATTTTAACAAAAAAAACTAAAATTATAAACCAAAATCTAGAATCTAAAAACCAAATACTAGAATTTAAAAAACCACTTAAAAACTTGTAAACATTCATGAACTCTAATATTTGGTTTTTGGATTTTTAGTGAAAATTAATCAACTCTTATAAGTTTGAATAACGGCCGCTATAAACTGTTTGACAAATAAAAGTATTTACAAATTATCCTGTTAATGGAAGTTGTTGACTTAAGATTTGAAAATCTTTTTATAGAAATAAATAATTTAGATTCAGATGGTTGGTGGAGCAGAGAGGTTAAAAATAAAAATAAAGTTTACAACCACTATCATGTTTACAAAGTGGTTGACTAAAAGACTTTAGAATTTTTTTCTAAAAAAAAATATTGATTTATATCCTCTCTTATATTTTTAAAACAAATAGCTAAAAGTTGATTTACATTTTAACCATCAACTTTTTTTACTATTTAAACCCCTTGGTCAGCTTACTAATAATGGTAGTCCCTTATTTTAATTTAGCTGACATATTATTCTCATTTCTTCACAAATACAGTATCTTTTAGTTTCCGAGAAACATGGACATAAGAGCATGTGCATATGTTTGTCGGCTGATTCAGTTTCATTCGTATTTTAGTCAGTTATCTCAAATTTGTTCAGCTTGATTCATATTTTTCCCCCCAAACAATTCACATGAGTTGGCGATTGGATCTTCCAAGTACCCAAAAAAGCAGATGAGACTGGGAAGAGAGTTTCTCATTTTCATATGTGTCTCCCGCATTACATTTTATTGGACATATCGAACATAAGAACTACCCCAATACTCAATTATATTGTACAGACAAATCTTTTTAAAAATGGTGTCTTCTTTATTTCTTTCAAGGGATAACAGTATTACAAACAACTGGCACATCCAGATGTAAAAAGAATGTCTAAACAAGTTAAAAACTAAAGAACGAACAAACAAACAAATCAATTTAATATTCCTGGTTCTAAACAATATTAGTATAACCAAGAAAAACAACAACTTATTTGACCTAAATCTAAACTTTGTATCTAAAAGAATTTGCCTTTTAAAATCAAATGAGTCTAACTAAAGACTATATACTATTGCATTGATCCTTTGTCTAAGTTGGCCTTTGTCACACAACAGAGTGAATATATTTTTCAAGGTGATAAAAAAATAACCTGAAATATACATGGCTCCATATGTAGAGTGGTCGAAACCAACAGGATCGTCTCTTTGTTTGAAGGCATCTGACCTAAAGAGCTGACGAACTTCGTAGCATCTCAAGAGTTCCACTTCGTACACACTTCTCACTACTGATGATTTAAGCAATTGCCTATCTTGTGTTGTTATGATGATTCTGCTCCCTGGACCAAACCAGTTAAATTCTTCAGCAAGTGCATCAAACTGTTCGATCTTGTCTACGTCGTTCGCCACAAGAAGAACCTTCTTGTTCCTTAGCCTTGCTTTGATCGTCTTAAGACACATACGAAAGCTCTTTGTTGTCAAACCTTCTCCTTGCATCTTCGAAAGAAGCTCATCCTGTAAATGGGATTTACGGCAATGTTGCGAAATCCGTCTCACGTCCTCGAGAAAACAATGAGCTTCGAAGTGATGTTTGATGTTTTGGTAAACGTGGCTAGCCAGTGCTGATCTACCAATGCTTCCTCTTCCCCAAATCCCAATTACTCGAACATCTTCATTGGAATTCAGATCAAGTCGTGGATACAACTCTCTCATGTGTTGGTCGATCCCAACTAAGACATTATCATTGCTTGGTGTTTCTGAGAACAACTTGTTTGATATTTGCTCAGTAATTTCTTCGACCAGCTTCGAGTCATCTTCCCTAAAACATAAACATATTAAGACCAAGATTCAAACTTTGAGAAACAGAAGACAAAGATCCAAACTTTGATATAGACGGAGACAAAAGATCCTAACTTTGAGACACAGAGACAAAGATCTTAACTTTTAGAAACAGAGACAAAGATCCTAACTCTGAGAGACAGAGACAAAGATCCTAACTCTGAGAGACAGAGACAAAGATCCAAACTTTGGGATACATTAGACAAAGATCCTAACTTTGGGAGACAGAGACAAAGATCCTAACTTTGGGAGACAGAGACAAAGATCCTAACTTTGAGAGACAGAGACAAAAGATCCTAACTTTGAGAAACAGAGACAAAGATCCTAACTTTGAGAAACAGAGACAAAGATCCTAACTTTGAGAGACAGAGACAAAAGATCCTAACTTTGAGACACATAGACAAAGATCCTAACTTTTAGAAACAGAGACAACGATCCTAACTTTGAAACGAATGCGCTACTTTGAGACACAGAGAAAAACAAATCGAAATTTTGAGAAACGATTCAACAGATCCCAAATTGTATTTTGTTCGAGCCCGATTCATAGGTTTTGGAGATTTATACCAATCCTTTGAACACTCGCCGGAGAGACTAGCCAATTTGGTCAACGCTTCCCTCCACGATTTGACTTTTTCTTTGCTTTCTCTCTTCTCATGCTTCTTGAACTGTTTCAAGACAACTCCGATCTGTCTCCTCACAGCTGAAGGATCGATCTCATAGAAAATGGGTATCACAGTGAGCAAACCCAGTTTCTGGAGTTTCAAAATCTCCCTTAGCTCTTCAAGACACCAAGGCGAAGCAGGGTAGTTCACAGAGACCACCACGACCGCGATCCTCGACCCTTTGATTGCTTGGAGAAGCTCCGGCGAAATCGGACGGCCTCTCTCCAGTTCCTTGTCGTCTTTAAAAGTTCGGATCCGTTTTGATTCCAACTCCCTGTAGAGAAAACTGACGAAGCTCTTGCGAGTATCCGCGCCTCTGAAGCTTAGGAAAACGTCGTATCTCTGAGGAGTGAATGAAGAAGAAGACGAAGAGGATAAAGATAGTGACCTGGAATCGAATATTCGTAAAGAATTAACATTTTTCTTAAAACACAATAAGTTTTTTAAGATCTTGTTCATTTTTTAATTTGTTTTACTCTCTTTATGGGGCTTTTGAGTTTGAAAGCATTTAGCAAGTGTATTAAAAAGGAGTAACGCATTGAGTCTGAATTTATAAGGTGAAGAAGAAAGACAACAACTTTACGTACGGTGAGGAAATTTACCAATTTCGGGGAAACTATTATGTGACTTTTTGGTGTTTTCTTCTCTTTAGTTTGATAAAAAAATTAGTGTAAAAACTAGATATAAGAATATCCTATATTATTCATTAGATATACTTAAAATTTAGCTATTAATTTATAATATAGTACAGCGCCGCCCATTCTGAGTTTGAGGCTGCTTAGCTAAGAAGAAGTTGAGTTTAATTTTATGTGGTGTATGCACAATGCTTGATCATTTCTTGGAAACTTAATAATAATGAACACATTATACATATATAATTATATATATATATACACATATACACATATATGAGCTAATTCAAATAAGAAAGAGATGTAAACCACAAACAGATAAGATGTTCGTTATATTTGATTTGTATGGCTTGATCGAAGGCATGGTGACATGATCCATGACGCATACCGTACAACCCTTCTAGATTTCACGTGAAATTTACGCTTAAAAACCGAGTTTATCATTTATTAATCAACAGAGAATTATACTACACTACCTTTAGAGACATGTTTACGTGTAAATACCAGTATAATAACCATCCCAAAGTTTGAAAAACATTATTCTTCCGAGTTCCGATCAAAATCTTGGATTTGTTAATTTATTGTCCAAATAGCGATCGATGTACGTAATCATATATGCCAAAGTAGATTATTTAATTTTTGTATAAAACATGCAACGTCATAGACAAGATACTTGAGATTTTGTGTACTTTGATTGTAGCTTATTAGAATTAATTAAAAAAAAAAAAGGTTTTGTTTGCTGAAAGTAAATTAATTCGCCGTTGAAAGGTTCCAACATATTTTATACGTAATTGTTGTGCAGAAAATGTTAGTCATTGAGTTTGTAACGCACGTAACGTATGCTACTATACTTTACCGAGTCATATGTTCGTCGAGTCTGTACAGTTATCCCGACCAAATATACATTTTGTCATTTTTCTATACCAAATTCTTCTTGTTTTACTCAATAAAGAAGTCAAATACACTTTCTTCTTCCTTTTGTCATTGTATATTGTTTCCTTGTTCAACAGCAAGAGTCAGACCTATTACAAATTTATAAGAAGAAAGAGTCATAGGCTAAACATTTGATCAGAATTTTATTGATTTGAAAAGTAGATAAAGTTGTAAATTATCTCTATAAAATTTCTTACTAAGTTTTGTAGACTGAAACTGTAAAGAGAGATCCAAAGTAGGGATTCAAAATTAAGCTAAAAAATCTATATATAATAGCAATCTAAATAAATGCCACCAAAAATTATGTTTTTTTCAATCGTACATTTCGGATAATTTTCCAAAAAATATGTAAAAATTCTAATTGTATGTTTTACGAAAAGTTGCGGGTTCATTGTAACGGTTTTTTTTTGTGTAAAATTGCAACAATTCATTATAGAGTTGTGTTTTCGAATATTCGTATATTTTGAAATCTATATATATTTGTTTGTTTGAACTAATTTCATTTTTTTTGCCACTACACAAAATAATATAAAATTTCAATTTCAACAGTTTTTACGACATTCTAAATTATTCACTAGCATTCATTCTTTTATAAGTAAAAAAATTCCTCCAATTCTTGATTTAACAAAAGATTTTTCGGAATGATGAATCTAATTTACAACTTTTATTTAATTTTAAATACAAACAATTAATAAAAATACATAGAGTTTTTTTCCAAGAGTTCGATGGATTATATAGTGAGTTTCTGGATTTGACTTTTGAATATATGGTAATAAAGATGTCTTCTATTTAAAAGCAGTTTATATGAGTTACATACATCGAAATTTAGATGCTGCATTAACATTACTATAAAGTCTAGATCTGAAAAAATATCCTCAAGCTATATGGCTATTTTGTATATTTTTCATTTGTATCGGACGCTTTAATTGTAATTTACGTGAAATGAATTGTTTTAAATGGTATTCTTTTCCAGCTAAAGTTTTAACTGTTAGAAGAAAAGCAATAATTATGATTTATCACTTCAATATAAAATGAAGACCTTTTCGTTGAGTAAATTTTTTATATTTATTTTTTAAAAATTCACACAGTTGCGTCTGTTCATTTTAGAGTTGTGTATTTTACCATAAAATATCTATATTATATCTATATATATATTTAATATTTATACAATAAAAATCTATATAAGAATAACAATCTAAATAAATACAAGTAAAAAACTAACGATTTCATTAAATAGATTGTTATTCTTATATAGATTTTTATTGTATAAATATTAAATATATATACCTTTCGTTAGATTTTTACTGGTATTTATTTCGTCGTACATTTTCGTCAAATAATTAAAATATATATATATATATATATATATATATATATATAAGATTGCGTCTGTTCATTGTAGAATTATGTCTTTTACCATAAAAGAAATTCATATAGAGGCTTTTATTTGTTGTAGAGTTATGTTTTTTCATCATATCTTATTTACAAATTTTCATTCCAATAGTTATGTTTATCTAAATGGTTATGTCTATTGAATTATATATATATATATATATATATATAGATTTATATTTGTATCTTTTTAGATACTAACAAATCAATGAATCATTGTTCGCTGACACAAATTTTTCGTTTCATGCTGAATCTAAATAATATAAATTTTAATATTCAATATCCAACATTATTCTATAATCCAACTAAATATTTTAGAAATGATTATAGTAATATAGAAATTTAATCAACTTTAATTATGTAAGATATGTGTTTTAATCGTAACTTTTCATAAAGTATGTTTTTTTTAAAGATTTAACTATTTCATCTTTTATTTTTAGAAGTTGTGTATTTTTATTATAATTATTGGTTGATAAATTTTCACTGAAGATGATTTTTTTTTAATTATTTTATCAGAAGCTGCACTTACTTATTATAATCGTTCGTTTGATATTCTCACTTAGGATCACTTCGTCATAATATATGTTTATGAGTAATATAAATATCAATAATTGTTATGATGCTTATATACTCTTTACAATAATTTTCATACAATATCTTATACTGATAATATATCTAAATTATAACTAAAATTGCTTCGATTTATTATGACTTTTCATTTGATTCTTTTTGTTATATATTTTTTTATTATAAGTTTTTATTTTGATAGTTGTGTTTTCTAAACTTACCATTATATATATTTAATATTTATGTAGCCTTACTTATTATTTTCTTCTTTTAAAATAATTTTTATTGTTTATTTAATATATATTTTCAAATAATTTTATAATAAATAATTTTAAATTTTAAATTTAATTTAACTTGTTTTGAAATATTTTTACTCGACATTGCTGTAGTATGAGTCCTGGTGTCCAAAATAGAAAATGAATACGTGAGGTTTTGTTATTTCGTCTAACTTTCGAATAACTAAAATTGGCCCCAATGAGCAAGAGTTTTGGTGGCCAGCCGAGAAGTTTTATACATTTTCATGACAATGTGTATCATATAAGTTATAACTTATATCTAAACTTAAAAATATTTTGTAATAATTTAGAGACAATTAGCACTTTCTTTATTATTTAAGAAAATAAAATTGTGTACTATTCATCATAATATATATTATTATATACTTTTTAATTTATTTTATTATTTAATAAAATTTACATATTTCGATTAACAAAAAAATACAAACACACCAGATTATAATTGTTATTTTTTTTTTAATTTTGTAATTTATTTCAAACAGTCCTAATCTAAAAATCTATATATACGTTTTTGGATACATTTAGCAAATAAATCCTGAAGTTGAAACCTATTTACAAGCATGCCATTGACATTAAATAATCAATTTAATAAATTAATTAATTCTATCTATGTTCGATTTTTTTTATAGAAACTAAGTGTTTTAAAAGGTAACAAACATAATTGCAAATGTATACAAATTTTATTTTCTTATTTTATAAGGAGGTGAATGAAGAGGTTCACCCCTAGGGATAAATCCAAGTATTGTTTCTTACTTGATAACAATTTGAAAAATTGATTTGATAAAAAGTGACTTTTAGCCTCACATACTATATTTTACTTTCACGGGTTTCGTAAGATGAGTTTTTGTGGATTAAAAATCTTTGAACATGTTGCATGATCCGCCTATCATGGCAGGTTTGGACTATAGAA
The DNA here is from genome assembly GCF_030686135.1 of Camelina sativa. Taxonomy (NCBI): domain Eukaryota; kingdom Viridiplantae; phylum Streptophyta; class Magnoliopsida; order Brassicales; family Brassicaceae; genus Camelina; species Camelina sativa. The sequence goes on along the minus strand of NC_141886.1, from coordinate 24,433,101 downwards.
CCAACACTAAAATTATTAGTTTATTTTATATACTATAGATTTGTAGTCATAGTTTGGAAAATTAACTTGTAAATTATTAAATATATGAGCTACAAAATATTATAAATACTACAACACATTCTTAATATTCCAAAAAAAAAATTGTATACACATAAAAATATACAGTAACATACCATATAAGCATATACCTCTCTTTAATTATATAAAACAAATCTAATTGTTTTAAAATTTTATATTCTATCTAATAACATATTTAATGTAATTATGTTCTAAACTATATAAAACGTAAGAAGAAGAAGAAAAATTTAAACAAAATTATAAATTAATTAGATAAAATTTAATTAATTGGAAATTTGAAAACTAAATAAATTAAAATTAATTGGAAATTTGAAAACTAAATAAATTAAAAATTATTATTTAAAATACCATAATTTATAATTTAGTCTGTGGAAACGTAGTAAATAAATAAAACTCGAGACAAAACCAAGAAACTTGAACAAAATTTCTCAATCGACTATATTGGGCCTCAACGATATATATTGGGCCACAACGGTGACCAAACAAACCCATTTAAAAGCACTTTTTTCACTGTTCTCATCTTCTTCTTCTCCTCCAGATTCTATTCTTAAAAGCCACTCTGTTAGGGTTTCGTGGCTCGCTAATCCTTTTATTAGTTTCACAAACCCAATAGAATAGTTTCTGAAGCTGAATCTCTCTCGTCACCATGATCACATGATCATATCTAAGCTCTAATTGGATTCGCGTGTTCGCAATTTGACGGATTTTGTACCAAATTGCTGTCTCTCTGTTCAGAAAGAATGGAACAAAAACGGTATTCTTCTCCCTTTCTTTATTTCCCTTCTCATTGTTTTCATTACACTTAACTTTGAACCCCTTCAAGTCTTTTTTGTTCTTTTTGTTTTTATTTTTATTTTTACAGCAAAATCGGTGGTGAAGTTTTTAATAGTCGAGGTGTTGCGAACAAGGACAGGATCAGTGAGTTGCATGAAGAATTACTTCTGCACATATTGTCTTCACTTCCGACAGTAATTGCTATAACCACTAGTGTTCTGTCTAAACGGTGGAAGTCTCTTTGGAAGGTGTTGCCAAATCTCAATTTTTATTCTGGCTATCGCCATACATCTTCAGATAATATTTGCAGTTCTTTAATTCTACATAAAGCTCCGGTCCTAGAGAGTTTGTATTTGGGATTTGGAGATGAGAGTGATGCTTCGGATGTTGGGATATGGATTGGAATTGCTTTTGCACGCGATCTGCGCAAATTGGTACTCAGTTTTCCATGTTATGATGACGACTCAGTAAGATTTCCGAGTTCTTTGTGTTGTTGTAGTAACACACTAGAGAGCTTGAAACTCAAGTTTTCAATTTTTCTAGACCTTCCTTCTCGGGTCTGTTTCAACTCCCTTAGAGAGTTGCATCTTTACTATACACTATTCAAAGACGAGGAATCTGTTTCAAACCTTTTATGCGGCTGCCCTAGACTTGAAGATTTGGTGTTGCATCGGATAAGAAATAACAATGTGGAAACTTTAACTATTGCGGTGCCATCGTTACAGAGACTAACCATTGAAGATGATCACTATGGAGGTGATGGTGGCTATGTGATAAAAGCTCCTTCTTTGAAATACTTTAACATCGATGGGTTCAATAGGATTGGATTTTGTCTGATTCAGAATGCGCCAGAGCTGGTGGATGCAATAATCACCAACGTTTTTGATATAACCAATGAGAAAATGCTGGAACCTCTAACTTCAGCCAAACGCCTTTGCTTAGACTTATCACCCTTAAAGGTAATATTTAGATTTTAAGTTTTTATCTCTGCAACTTGGCTAACATTATTTTGTGTACTACTAATGTTGTCTGATGATGCACAGATTAAGTATCCTACTGGTAAAATCTTCTATCGGCTTCTATTTTTGGAGCTGCATACAAACAAAGAAGAGTGGTGTAATCTTCTTTCGCTCATGCTCGATAGTTCTCCTAAATTACAAATCCTCAAGCTCATTGACGTAAGCCATTTCATATTTAGTCAGCTACTCTTTTTTTTTTTGGTTTTCCAGTGCTCTTTTGAGGTATATTGATGATCTTAAAAATATTACATTGATATCTCAGTCAAAGTGGTATATTAATAAAGATAATCTGGTGGACCGGAGATGGAATCAACCGAAATGTGTACCAGAATGTTTGTTGTTCCATCTTGAGACATTCGAATGGACAAGATACAGATGGCAACTAGAAGATGAGAAAGAAGTGGCTACATACATCCTCAAGAACGCAAGACGCCTGAAGAAAGCAACTCTCTCCACAAAATCCATCGAACCTAACGAGCTCGAGAAGTTGGAAAAGAGACGTGAGATGCTCAATGAGTTGGCTAATGTGGTTAGGGCCTCAAACTCATGTCACCTCGTGTGTGAAGCTGATTGATACCTACTCTTCTAGTTAATTGTTGTTCCATCTTGAAACATTTTTTGGAGAGGATACGGATAGCAACTAGAAGATGAGAAAGAAGTGGCTACCTACATTCTAAAGAACGCTAGACGCTTGAAGAAAGCAACTCTCTCCACAAAACCCATCCAATCTAGAAAGCTCGTGGAGTTGTAAAAGAGATGTGAGATGCTGAACGAGTTGATTATTGTGGCTAGGGCTTCAAATTCATGTCACCTCGTGTGTGAAGCTGATGTAATGGGTAGGATATTTTTCTTTTCAAGTACGATTTCTATTTTGTGGATTTAATTATAAAACTAGTAGGATATTATTTTATTATTATATTATTAAAATATCTACAATTTCGTCTTATATAAAAATCGTAGATATTTAGGTTCATTGAGCATATTATTACCTTAAATTGCAGAAGTAAATTACTGAATCTAATCACCTTAGTCTATTAATCTGAAGCAAATCGTAGTCTCTATTCAACAAAAATGGAACAACATCAGTATGTTTCATTTATGTTTTCTTCGGATTCCATACGTTTCCACGGTTTTCTTAGTTGCAAGTAAATATCGATAATTGCTTGTGAACATTTGATCTATTTAACCGAATTTTTCATAAAATATCTTATATTTAATTATAATTGTTAAAAAATCTTATATTTATAATCCTTATTTTTTTTTTTGCATAGTTACCTTGACTTTTAATTTGATAATTTTTTTTACTTAAAACTCTTTTTGTCATACTAGATTATGAACCATGCATATTTCAGTGAAAATTATATATGATTAATTGGTGACAGTTATGAAATATTATCTTATAAAAAATTTTAAATTACTATTAATGCAAATTTTTTATTTCAGATACACACTTTTAAAAAATTATAAAAATCAGTTGTGTTAAAAAAAAATTTTGATCCAAAAAATCCTGAATTTAATTGGACGTCGAAGTGAGGTAGATTGAACATTCAAACTGGTGACCTTGCATATACTAAACAATTTCTTTGACCACCAGACAAATGAAATATTTGTAGAATCATGAATTAATCTCATTTTCTCATATTTAATTGGCTGTCACCATCTATGTTTTCATTTTTTTCCACTGTTTTCTTACTAAACCATTTCTTATAAATATTTAACAATTTGTTTGTTTGAACAAAAGACTTGTGAAAAATATTTTGAGAAACTTCACATAGATTTTTAGTTGGAATTTTGAAAAAACATACTCCCCCTGTTTCAAACTATAAGATGTTTTGAGTGAAAACACAAATATTAAGAAATGACTACTTTAAAAAAGTTCAACCAATTATAAACAAGACTGCATAAAAAAACAATAAGAAAATATAAAAGTAATCTAAAAGTTGTCTAAAAAGTTGAAAACATCTTATATTATGAAACAAAGAAAAATCTCTAAAACATCCTATATTATGAAACGGATGGAGTATTTAAAAAACTCATGTTTTAATATCAGTATGCATGATTTCATTCTCAGTTGCTGTTCTTCGATAGCTAAAAGAGAGCGTTAAAGATCCATACATATAAGTCCCTAGCCGGTTGCATCATAGGCGGCGTCTGATTCTTTACTCCTATGTTATTGAATCGAAATTGTAATTTGCCAAGGGAAGTTTGAGAAATGCTCTTTCCTTTGCGGCTTTGCATATTGAGGTATGAAAAGAAATGGTTATTTTATGCATGGGACAAAATAAGGTATTGCATGAAGAACGCGATTTACTGGACCAGACAACAAGCTTTTGTAGTCTTACTACATATCTTTATAATAATCGTTCACAACATCAAACACGTTGAGGAGTGGATAACTCTGGGCCTTCTTCAACGACATCTTCTGAAAGCATGAAATAAGGAGAATGAATACACAAACTGTTTCTTAGTTTTAGTTTATATCTCATATTTAAATGCTAGCTATAAAGAAAAACATAATACAAACCTTAAGTGATGACTCTATCTCGTCTCTAGCTTTATTCATCTTTCGATTGTATTCAATCATACGGATAATTTCTGAGGTATGAGAAAAAAAAAATGCAATCATGCAGAGAAACCGCGGCGAGAACCCATAGATCTCCCAACCTGCGCAACGACGGATCTCAAATTCAAATTGTAGAGTTTTTATTCTGTTTGTTTAATTAAATAAATGGCCTGCGTTTTTGTATTATCTTTTTATATATACTGTTGGGCCCAATAAAGTGAAGTTTAGAATACACCGATGCAAGGAGAGTACTATGGACAATTACAATTACAATTACAATTACAATATATCTGTAAAGTTCTAGAAGTGTCTTGTAGGCTGCCAACTCTTAAAAAGATCTAAAGATTATATACAAAAAGCAAAAGAGTACGTTCCCAAAAATATTGAGAAAACTACAAAGTTATTTGAATTTTGTTAGGCGGACAATGGGATAAGGGGAAAAGAAAATGATGCTCCAGTTCGGTTTATATACTTTACAACAGTTTAATGTATTATTCATTTATTTTGGGTCAATAATTATGTTTTTGAGTTTTTTTTCTCTAAAACAACGAATTTGATAACATATTATTGTTTGTTACCCGAGTAATTATCACGACGTGACGATCACTTCAATTATATAAAAAAAACTAAGGAGCTAAACCTTTGACATTTTTATGATTAGGAAGACACTTATCACAATCAGTAATCACCTTCACAACCCTCGTATTGACATTTTGCAAATTCATTTGTTGACTTTGAGACCCTACATTATTTGTTGCCATCCATAATAAGTTTTTAAATCATTAATCATTAATATGGAATGCTAGCTAAACTAACAAAATCAATTATTAGCTAGAAATTACCTACCAAATAGACAAATTTATTTAGACATACTAATTTTTTCTTCTTCTTCTTCTTCTTCTTCCCATATGTCTATTTTTTTATTTGTATTTTTAATTTACTGTAACCAAATTTAGTAATAAAGCATTAGTGTATCTAAACTTAATTAAGGCAAAAGGCTATTTTAGACAGATAATAAAAATATTTTCACTAGCATATATGATCTAGCAACAAGCCAACAAGTAACATTTTTGTTTAATTATTCAACCAACATGGTACTATAATGTTGTCGGTTCAAACTGTTTCTTTTCCAAAAGCTTTAAATGTATGTCATAATTTTTCTTATGGCATCTGATAATAACTGAGTAATTAATTAGATCTCTGGACCATCATCTTTAACTTGTTTCATCTTTTTGACCATAGTTAAAAACAAAATAACTAATATCCATAAAACATAGTATCAAATTTCAAGATAATTTATGTGCTAATGCATAATTCAAATTTTTAATATTTATATAACCATTTCCCAATTTTCTATTGGATGTTTTTTTGGAGTGGATTTTAATAATAATATTATATTATTGTCTGAAAATAAAAATAAAAAAGTTGCGCGTCGTCACTCTCTGCTTCTTCTCTATTCAATCTATCTAATAAGCGGAGGAAACTCAAATTGTTACAGTTCACAAGTAATCTCTTCTTCAACCTCTCTCTCTCTCTTCCAATTTTTTTAAAGTTTCTCCCTTTCTTCTCTCTCTCTCTTTCTCTACGACAACTCCGTTAGACCCGTTCTGTGTTCTAATTTTATTCTTCTCTCTCGTTAGGGTTTTTTTTTTTTTTTTTTTTTCTGATTCGTTCAACACGGACCCAAATCAAATCTGCGTTTTCTTCTTTGTTCTCTAACGATGACCTCGAAGAACAATGCTTTGTCAGCGGCGCTTGTTTCGAATCTCCAGGATGTGCTTTCGAAGAGAAAAGGAGGGAACGAGGAAAAAGTTGGGAGCGATGGATCGACGGAGGAGGCTCCGTCTACATCTGATTCCGTTGACGTTGCGGCGGTGGAGGAAGAGATCGATGACTCTAGACCCATTGTTTTAGTTACGAACGGTGATGGGATTGATTCGCCAGGGCTTGTTTCTCTCGTTGAGGCTTTGGTTCTTGAAGGGCTTTACAATGTCCATGTTTGTGCTCCTCAAACGTGCGTTACGAATCCGATTGTTGTTAATTTGATTTTTGTTTTGTTCACACCTAACGTGTTTTGGTTAGTTAAAAGTTCTGAACTTATGGTGGTGAATTGGAATCTGCAGGGACAAATCAGCTTCTGCTCATTCTATGACTCCAGGGGAAACAATCGCTGTAAGCTCTGTTACTATCAAAGGTGCCACAGCCTTTGAAGTTGCAGGTATGCGGATTTGTTTGAAATGATTATTAAATACAGTTTTCTGAAGTTTTCACAACATCTATAAGCTTGACATATAAGTATATGGAATGTGAAGTGTTAGTGTAGACTTGGATTTTCCTCTTGTCGCCAGTTTCATGTGGTGTGAGTACTGTTTTGTTCATAGGATCTGCAATTACTCTTTTTTTGTCTCAGGGACTCCTGTGGACTGCATCTCGTTAGGATTATCCGGGGCGCTTTTTGCTTGGTCAAAACCAATACTGGTTAGCATTTTGCTTATTTTTCTTATCATTTTTGACTGTATGATATTTTGGTATTTTGTAATTTCTGTTTCTTTGTCTTTGCTTGTTTTCTTCAGGTAATTAGTGGAATCAATCAGGGTTCAAGCTGTGGCCATCAAATGTAAGTGCCTTTTGTCTTTTAAAAAAGTGGTCATTCATTGTCTGGCCGTCTCCTCTGTGTTTACTTAATTGAGAATCGTCCAGGTTCTATTCAGGTGCAGTTGCTGGAGCCATGGAGGCTTTGATTTCTGGGGTACCTTCTTTGTCAATATCATTGAATTGGTGAGTATATTGTGGGAATGCCTGCTGCTACATATTTGTATTTGTTGGCCATAATTCTTTTATTTCGATTTATAGGAAGAAAGATGAAAGCCAAGAGAGTCACTTTAAGGATGCTGTTGGTGTCTGCTTACCTTTGATAAACGCAACTATCAGAGACATTGAGAAAGGAATATTTCCTAAAGACTGCTCTCTCAACATAGAAATTCCAACATCACCCTCATCAAACAAGGTTTGTATCTTTAACAAAACTGTCTAACAAAAACAAGATATGGGGAAGCTGACGTTTCTTGTACATATGAATAGGGTTTCAAGGTAACAAAACGAAGCATGTGGAGACAGAATCCTAGTTGGCAAGCTGTTTCAGCTCACCGTCACCCTGGTGCTGGGAATTTCATGTCCAACCAACAAAGTCTAGGGGCTCAGCTCGCCCAGCTTGGCAGGGATGCTTCAGCTGCTGTGAGTTTATTCCCTATTCAGGAGTTTTCAACCTCTGAATTTGTGCTTTTTTATAGATTAATTGTTGGTTCAGAAGGTCCAAGATTAGTATATTCGACTCTGATATTCAGATATTTGGCAATCTCAGGGGGCAGCTCGTCGTTTTACCACTCAGAAGAAGAGTATTGTGGAGATTGAATCGGTTGGTGTTGCTGGTAAAACTGATACCCGTGTTAAGAAATTCTTTCGTCTAGAGGTAAAGACAAACTTATAACCATTCTCTTCACAATTCCTTTTGATATTCATTGAGTTTTAAGTTCCGACGTATATATATATGCAGTGTCTTGCTAAAGAACAAGAACACACAGATGAAGATTTGGATGTCAAGGCTCTAGAAGATGGTTTTGTAAGTCGCCATGATCGTGCTCTTTTTTGTATCATATATCCATTCTCCTTTTCTGCATCCTGTTCTTCTCTAAATCAACACTTGCACTCAACATGAAACACATTTTGTCTGGTTAAATTCTTAAGTCTTCTAAAAATTTCTAAGGAATATATATATGTATTATAACCTACTTCCCTTTTGGTAATGGCAGGTTTCTGTGACTCCATTGTCTCTACTTCCAAATATTGATTCAGAAACTCAAGCCGCAGCATCAGACTGGATCTCCAAAGCCTTTAACTCTGATCAATGAAAAAAGGTCATACTCGTAAATTATGTTACATGATTTGGCCAAAACTCTCCCAACAAATCTGATTACTGGATTCTGCATTTATTTGTTCTTGTGGTCGTCTTGTCATTTAACCCTTTTGTTTATTTATTTATTTGATCTCCCTACAAGGTCTGGGTTGCTCTTGTCTTGTTTGTTTGTTTGTCAGTAGCTGTTTTACCTTTGTAATTGGGAAAAAAGGTCGCTCTGCTTTTTCTCTATTTCGTATTCATACAATTTGTATACCTTTTGATTGAGAAGAACGATCTTTTACCCAAATACCATGTTTGATACTATTGCCTCTGCCGCCATTACCCAAATATCTGGCAAGCATCTTGTCGCAGATTTTTCTCTTCTTTGATCTCAGTCTTCAGTGACAACGCCTACAAATCACTTTTCAGGATACAAGAAGTATAAATGTAAAGTTACAAGTTTTGCATAGATGCTGGGTAACGAGCTATCATCAACACAGATGACAGATACATCACTTTTATTGTATTTGGCACATCCACCAAATACTTTGAGTAGGCTTAGAACATGGTATGCACTTTGATTGTCAAAGACTCAAAGCAACATGAGATATGAAGGTGTATATTCTTCTTCATCTGCTCCTACATATTGTTCCAATTCGATTTGATGTCTTGGAAGGTATTCACCTGCCCCGATGTAATTAGATATCTGACGGCTACCATTATCTTGTGATGCTTCGAGCTTGCGCAATGTTCTTTTCCAACTCTCTTTGTCTTTATCAAATAAAAATGAACCGAGTACTTTGAGGGCAAGAGGAAGACATCCAGCAAAGTGGACAGCACGAATGGAGAAGGGTTCAAAACCAGTAAGAGGATAAGTCCTCTTGAAAGCGTGTATAGAGAAGAGTTGGAGAGCTTCCTCATATCTGAGACACTCCATCTCGTATTTTACTCCGCATGACTTAAGTGAATGGTCGAATATAGCTGTCATGATAACTCTACTTCCGGCACCGAGCCAACGGGTAGCCTTGAGGGCATTCTTAAATTGTTCGCTCTGAGTATCATCAACACCGTCAACTACAAGCAGCACTTTTCGGTTTACAAGACTTGGTTTGATGGCGTCAAAGATATCAGCAGAACTTCTTGTCATTGTAAGATGTTCAAGTAAACTTGGTGAGATGCGGTTCTGATAGATTTTGTTGACATTGGTTAGGAAGCAGTGGTGTTGAAAGTGGCCTGAGATGTCGTCGAAAACACACTCAGCGAGTGTCGTTTTACCAACGCCTTGGAAACCCCAAATGCCAAGTGTGCGGACCTGGTTCGTAGATTCCAAATCCAGCAATCCATAGACGGCTTTCTTATGACGATACATACCAACAAGACCGTTGGATTCGTCAGATGCGGGAGAAGGCGATTCATTTGACATATCATCCACAACAGATGTGTCTTCAAGTGCATATCTCTCAAGTCCAAGTGCAGTTTCTCCAGAAGCAGATAAGCTTTTGGGTTTATACTTGCTATCGATATCTGTCGTCAATCCCGAAACACTCGATTCTAGTAGGCCAACACTAGATTGCCTGATTGCTGATGCCTTTCGACGAAGTGATTGGAGGGCGTCAGTAGGAGAAGTAATGTTGATGATAAGATTATCGAGCATCTTGGAATCATCCTCCCTAAGGAAACAAAAGGAAGGTTGTAAGTTGAGACTAGTCACTAGAGTAGCGACTAAGGTTTAAAGCCTAATTACAGTGATTAAAACCTCTTAAACGAAATTGGTGGTAGACAAATTTTATATCTTTAATAAGAAGAATATGGTACCAATCGCGCGAGCAAAATCTACGGTCGGTGCGGCTCTCTAATCGATCCAGTGCATTCCTCCAGTGATTCACAGTCTCCGGAGTTTCTATTTCTTCATGTCTCCTCAAGTCTTCCGCGAATTTTCCGGTTGGTTTTGTCAAATCCTCCGGATCCACTTCGTAGAAGACTGTTTTGATTTTGATGAGCCACGAACGCTCAATAATCTCCGCGAGTACCTCCAAGCACCAGACGGAAGAGGCGTAGTTCTCCGATATCACAACGACGGCAATCTTCGACTCTCTGATTGCCTTAGCGGTTTCAGGCGAAATTTTTCCTTCTCTCGTCGTCTGCTGGTTCACATCTTTGTAAGTTCGAATTCGTTTTGAGTCCAACGAACGGTAGAGATGGCTGACGAAAGTCCTACCGGTGTCCTCCTTTCTAAAACTCAGAAACACATCGGGTTTTGATGAGGAGGAGGAAGAAGAAGCCATGGTTATCGATGTAGTGTAGGGAACTAGGGATGATCTATAGCTCTGAGTTTTTGACTGAAGATTTGCAATGGAGTCAGTCAATGGAGTAGGTTTAGCTTCCAAAATTCAAAAGGGATTTTTTAAAATAATGTCCACCATGTGCAAGTGTGTCACCACATGGTTGCTTTTGGGGAGGTCTTATTGAACCTCCGTTTACTTTTTGGAAGTTTGGCCACATAGTTGATCCACAGAGACTAGTGATGGCTTCTTCTTCATCCTCTTCGTCTCATGTCTGGAAGTATGATGTGTTCCTGAGTTTCCGAGGAGAAGACACCCGCAAAAACATCGTCAGCCATTTGCACAAAGAGCTTGTCAACAGTGGAGTTGTTACCTTCAAGGATGATAAAAGGCTTGAGATAGGGGACTCCATTTCCGAAGAAATCAGCAGAGCCATCCAAGACTCCAGATTCGCTCTTGTCATTCTATCAAAGAACTACGCTTCGTCTAAATGGTGCCTGGACGAGCTCCTTATGATAATGGATCTTCACTTCAAGAAGGAGATTAAAGTCGTTCCCATTTTCTATGGAGTTGATCCTTCTCACGTCAGACATCAGACTGGGAGTTTCACATTCGACGAGTACCAAGGCTTAGAAATTGCTAAGAAGGTCACGAATTGGAGAAAAGCTCTTACCCAGATCGCCAGCATAGCAGGCAAGGATTTTGCAACTTGGTTAGTTTTCACTTCACTACCAACATATGTCTCTGATATGTACTAGTACCATATCTATGGAACCATTTGTAAGTGTTCTGAGAATTTTCCATATGCTAGTGACGATGAGGCCTTGATGATTGAAGAGATTGTTGAAGGCATTTCAAACCAGTTGTTAATTATGCAGCCAGTAGATTACAGTGATATTGTTGGAATGGAAGCTCACATGGAGCTACTGACTTCTCTATTGAGTATGGAATCTGGGGACGAGGTTCGTATGATAGGAATCTGGGGAATGGGAGGCATTGGCAAAACCACCATTGCCAGATGTCTCTTTGACCGATTTTCAAGGCCATTTCCAACTCGTTGTTTCCTTGAAAACGTTTCGAAGATATACAGAAACCATGATGCCTCGTATTTACGGAAAAAGTTTATTTCAACAGCACTTGGTCTTGCTGAGGAGAAGATGAAGTTCTCGAGTGTAGAAATTGGACCCCAGGAGATTAAGGCAAGGTTTGGACGTCGTAAAGTCTTTGTTGTCTTTGATAATGTGGATGACATGAAACAGGTGCAAGCCCTCGCTAAAGAGTCCAACTGGTTTGGTCCAGGTAGCCGAATTATCATAACAACACGGGACAGGGGCTTGCTTATTTCATGTGGAGTAAGAACTGTATATGAAGTCAAGTGTTTGGATACTGGTGCTGCTCTTCAGTTATTTAACCAGTTGGCTTTTGAAGGAGGGATTCCTCCTTCTGAACTTTATGAAAAACTGTCAATCCGAGCGTCCTGGCTTGCTCAAGGTCTTCCAGCCGCTATTGAAGCTTACGGTTTATTTTTCCGAAGAATGACATCTTTGAAGGAGTGGGATGATGCGTTATGTAGATTTATAGAAGCTCCTCATAAAAATGTTATGGAGATCTTGAAAATTAGCTACGATGGCTTAGAGGAGGCAGATAAGAATGTTTTTCTTCATGTAGCGTGCCTCTTCAATGGTGAGCCTCTCCAGCGTGCCACTACCCTTCTCGATGATGGTGAACTACAGGGTTGTCTGGGATTAAAGATATTGGCTGAGAAGTCTCTTATTGAAATCACAGCTGGTGGGTATATAAAGATGCATAGTTTGATAGACCAAACTGCTAGAACAATTGTGAATCAAGAATCCGTGCAGAGGCCCCAGGGACGAAGAGTATTGTGGGATCCTTATCAAATTTATAAACTACTGGAAAGTAACGCGGTAAGCCTCTACAGTTTCTGTAACATCTGTTGTTGTTCTTGGTGGTTTCTGCACTTGTTTGTATGCCAACTGACTTTGTCGTTTTTATTCCCATAGACGAGCGAACCAACTAATTGCATGTCGTTACACATGTGTGACATGGTTTTCGCGTTGCATTTGGGTGGGTATACGAAGTACCACGACACGCTCAAATTCCTCAAGATCTACAAGCACTCGGATCGTATAAAGTCCAAGCTGCATTTAAGTAGTGACGATACAAATCTACTTTCATCGAGGCTTAGATTACTACAATGGGACACATTTCCATTGACAACATTCCCTTGCCGATTCCGTCCACGAGATCTTGTTGAAGTCAGTCTACATCGCAGCAATCTGACTGTATTCTGGGAAGAGACCATGGTAAAAGCTCTCAACCGATCAATACTTATGAAAATGTGTCTTCCAATACTTGTACATTATCACAATTTCCCTATTCTTTGTTGAATTATTCTCAGGAGATGCCAAACTTGAGAAGATTGGACTTGTCAGGCTCTGAAAATCTGGAACATCTTCCAGATCTTTCAATGGCCGTGAATTTGGAGGAATTGATAACTCGAGGCTGCAAGAGGCTGAAGAGAATTCCAGAGTCCATCAGTAACCTTACGATGCTGACAAAGCTTGATGTCTCATACTGTGATCAACTTAATAGTTACCACATCACTATAAGGGAACTGAGTGGGGGCTGCCGTCAAGTTGCTCTGTATTTTTCGGGTAAAGAGGTGAAAATGGAGTCCATTACAAATCTATCCGTTGGAGGAAACATACATATTCAGATGTTGTGGCTTGATGGCAACGCAGATCACCTCTGTTTTAGTACTGAGCATCAAGCACCTGATGAATTGATGAAGGGGGAGCAACAACTACCTCATAATGAACCACCTCTTGAATTTTCTATGAGGACACTGCATGCAGTACCAGATTTTCATTGTCCTGAACCGATGAGGAAAGCAGAGCAGAAACCACGACCCATGTCAGAATTCCATGATTTCAATTTTATAGACATTATCAGGTTTAACTACAACGCTGATGATGCAAGTTTCCTCTGCTATGGCCTTTCCATGTTTCCCTGCTTGAAAGAGTTAAATCTAATCAACTTAAACATCGAAGTGATCCCGGATGACGTATGTGGTTTGCACTTCTTAGAGAAATTGGACTGGAGTGGCAATGATTTTGAGACTTTACCAGAAACCATGAATCAACTTCCCAGGTTGAAATATGCCAGCCTTTGTAACTGCCGCAGACTAAAAGCATTGCCAGAACTAGTTCAGTTGGAGAGAATCAAACTCTCTGGCTGTGTGAGTCTCCAATCAGTGTTCAAAATATCTCATGCTGAACAAGATTGGGCCAGATTCCAGTTGCTGGAGCTTTGGGTTGACGACTGCAAGACCATTCAATCAATTTCAGATAAGTTTGGACAATATATTAAGCTATCATATGTAGATCTTAGCAGGAATGACTTCGAGACATTGCCATCAAGTATCGGAGGTCTTTTCTCTCTGGGAACTCTCTGCCTCAATAAGTGCAAGAAACTCAAATCGATAGAAAGAGTCCCATTGTGCCTCAAATATCTCTACGCACATGGCTGTGAATCCCTGGAAACGATTTCCCTTCCTTTGAACCATTCTGTAAAGCACCTTGATCTAAGCCATTGCTTCTGCTTAAAGCAGGATGAACATTTAATCACTCAGTTTCTTAACGAGGGAGAAAACAAAGAGGTATGTTCTCAGCTTTTTCTCCCACTCCTCCATCTGCAGACACCATGAACTTGATAATTCTCTTTCCTTTTTTGGTTGTTGTTATTGTCGTGGAATAGGAGTCACTGAGATTTGCTTTCTTTCCGGGAACCGAGGTGCCCAGTTACTTCGACAAGATTAAGACAGGAAAGTCCCTAACGATTGGCTTACCCCATATTTGGCCATCCCCGAAAATGCTGGGTTTTGATGGGTGTATCATGCTTTCTTGCAAGAAGCCCTTCCATATACGATTCTCGCCATTTTCTTATGACAGGGACTGGGGATATGAAAGGTACTTTTATTTGTACCTTAAACCAGATTTCTTTCATTGCCGGGAAAGTAGTTTTCATAGTACTGAAGATGAAGAAGAAGCTGTTAAATCAGATCACCTGGTTATCATCCGAGGGTTAAAAAACTTCAGCGACAAAATCAACAAGTTTGGCATCCAATCCGATTTGCAATTCTCAGAGGAGTTTAAGTCTCCCCCTGCGGAGCTAAAATCATGTGGATTTAGCTTGATTTGGGAAGATGACCAAACAGACAAGATAACCAAAAACAAAAAACAAAGACCTGTCGATTCTCTTCAAATTTGGAAAGTTGAAGAACCTTTAGAAAATCTTAATAGGTCAGTCAAAATTCAGCTTGGTTATATGTACTTTTTAAAGTTAAGTTCAGTTGCCTTGAACACATGTTGCATTGTTGATGTAAAATTTTATCAATTAGACTAGGACAGGTATCTTAATAACTAACTTCTTAGAACTTTCTCTGAGGTTTCACCGTCTTCTGTGTTTTTCTTATATTCAGGGAATCTGTCAGTTGTGGAGACTAGATGTACAGACTTTAACAATTTGACCAAAGTTTCAGTCTTCCAGATCTTACAAGGGCCACACTATTTAAGGAGTTGATACTGAAAGGCTGCTTTAAATTAGATTTATCGCATTGTGACTGCTTAACAAATCTTCGGATCCATACTTTTGAATAGGATGTGCTCGCCTAGCGAAAAACAGAAAAGACTGTCCATTCAGAATGTGGACTCAGTGGAGGGCGGCTAATCATATTGAAGCTCCCCAGAGCTGTGAAAAAACTGACTTCTCTTGGAAACCCATCCACAGAGGGGGAAATAGACGAAAAATGTTTTTCAACTCGTTTGGAAAGTGTAGATTTTCTTTTACCTTTTTCTTTCGCCAGTATCTTTTCTATATAATATGGAGTGGAAACGATAAGTGTGGAATGTATTCGGATTATCAGGGTGCTCTTTGTTTGGTCAAAACTAATACTGGTTAGCATTTTGATCATCTCAATCATATGACTATGTGATATTTTGGTATTTCGTAATTTCTGTATCTTTTGTCTATTTATGTTCTTCATGTAATTAGTGGAATCAATCTGTGATCAAGCTGTGAAAAATAAATATAATGTAAGTGTTTCTGTCTTGTCTGCCCGTCTATTCTGTTTTCCTAATTTTTGAGAATTCTCCAGGTTCTATTCAGGTGCAGTTGCTGGAGCCAGAGAGCCTTTGAGTTCTGGAATACCCTTGTTGTCAATATCGTTGAACTGGTGAGACTCTCGTGCCTTCGTGGTAATAGGTGCAGCTACATATGTGGAATTATTTTGCCTTAATTTCTCGTATTGATTATAGGAAGTATGATGAAAGCCAAGAAAGTGGCTTACCTTGATAAACAGCAACTATCAGAGACACAGAGAAAGAAGGTCAGTCTCTTAACATAGAAATTTCAACATCACCCTCACAACACAAGGTTTGTATTTCTAATAAAACTCGTCTCAGAAACTGTTTTTTTTGGTTTGACTTTTGTATGCAAAGAATATGATATATGCGTGCTGTGATTATGAATCAACTCTTCAACTCTTTTCTTCATACATGAACCGAACTTGTCGGCTATCCCTTTAGGTAATGACAGTTTTCTGTGACTCCGTTGTCTCTGTTCCAAAGGTTGATTCGGGAACTCAAGTCACAGAATCAGAATGGATCTCCAAAGCCCTTAACTCTGATAGATGAAAAAGGTCATACTAGTAAATTGTGTTGCATGATTGGCAAAAACACTCCCAATAAATCTGGTAACTCGATTCTGCATTTGTTTGTTCTTGTGATATTGTTCTCAACTTATCATTTAACCCTTTTGTTTATTTTATTTATTTGATCTCCTACAAGTCTGTGGGTGTTGTTGGTTGGTTTGTTTGTTTGTTTGTCAGTAGCTGTCTGCGAACGCTTAACTTTGTAATTGGAAAAAAAAGGTCGGTCTGCGTTTTCTCTATTCTGTAGTTTTTTTTGTATACCTCTTGATTGAAAAAACGATCTTTTTGCTGGCACAATTTCTCGAATAGAAGTATAAAACCTTGTGCAAATGCTATGTTGACATCTCCAAGTTACATGGGCCCTTGCCACTTACATTACTGGATACTCTGGCACCGCATCACCTAAAAATCATTTTTTCTCGGTAGATATACAATTATTCTTTCCACCCTGCCATTCTACTTAGGGATGTTCAGATGTATATCATTCCTCACACTGTTTACCTCGATCTCCACTTGTAAAAGTGCCGTCCTATTCCTCCTAATCTCCTGTCAGAAGACTTTATCTTTTGGTTCAATTTGTTTTTCCAAGCTTGAAAGTACTAGTGCCTTCTGAGTCCAACGAGTGTTGACGAGACTTATCTGAATCTACCCATCATTACACACAAAATGAAATAAAACAGTAAACACACACAAACGTACACACATAATAAACGATAAATATACAAAAGAGTTTAGTGACGAACATATGTCCTTGTTCGTCTTATTCAACCAGGGTTTTCACAACATTCTTTTCAAACAAATCCAACTGAAGTAGACTTATGAACATGCCCACTGATCATTCCAGAGCCAAGCAATATAACGGGAAAGAGTTTGCTTCATCTACTCCAATGTGTCGATCCACTTTGATCGGACGTCTCGGTGCATAGTCATCTGCTCCAATGTACCTATTAATCTCTGAAGCGTAGTTATCACGAGATGCGTCGAGGGTACGCAATGTACTTATCCATACATCTTTTTCCCTATCGCGTAGGAACGATCCCAACAGTTTGAGGGCCAGAGGAAGACGATTAGCGACATGAACAGCCCGAAAGGAGAGACCTTCAAAACCAGGGAAAGGGTTGCTCTGCTTGAAAGCAATCTCTGAGAAGAAAGCAAGAGCTTCCTCGTATCTAGGACACTCAACCTCGTAGATTTGTTTCACTCCACATTCAGTTAGCAAAGACCTCTCTTGTGTGATTACAATGACCCGACTTCCTGGACCAAACCAACTCGCGTCTTTGGTTATACCTTTTAGCTGCTTCATGTCATTTACACCATCAACAACAAGCAGAACCTTCCGGTTCCCCATCATTTCCTTGATGGCATTATCAGAGCTCCCCGTAAAAACTTCACTATTTAGCATATCTAGTATACTCTGCAACTTGTTGATGTTATTCTTCATATATATATGGTGCTGAAATCGTGGTGACATCTCCTCGTAAAGGTGCTTGGCAAGAGTTGTCTTCCCAACTCCTTCCGTTCCACAAATACCAATTACTGTAGAATCTGTGTGCAATGTTACAGAACGCAGCTCTTTCAGGCGACGCTTCATCCCCAGATGGGTTTGGGGACTGAGCAGGGGCAACGAGAATAGTTTAAAATGTCCTCGGAGTAAGGTGGGAGAAAAATGCCATGTCTGAAATTTAAACTTGTCAGGGATTCTGTAATTTAAAGGGCTGTATGCACTCTCTAGCTTCAAACTCCTAGCCGGGCTTAAACCAGTACTATGATAGCTTGATGTGGAAGATGTCAGGATATTAGAAGCGAAACTAGTAATGCTATCCACAAGCTCTGAGTCGTCCTCCCTATCATGTAAAATAAAGTCTTTTTTTTGTTTAAATGTATACTAAGTCTTGAGATCATGAACTCTCCTAACAACTAGTCAACTACATAATTACCCTTAATATATCACACCAAAACAGTATTTTGCTCAGTAACCCGAAAAGGAAACGATATTAGCAATTCTACCCGAAAAGGAAACGATAAGAAGATTAAAACAAAAAAAAAGTAGCAAACAGTGTTTGCACTAAAAAATAAAATAAAAAAGAAAGAAGCAAACAGTGTACCAATCATTGGAATTGAAGCTAGGTTTGCGAGACACCTGAGCATACAACCACTTCCGCACCATCTCCAAGGTCTCACTCTGCGTGTCCGCGTATTTTCCTACTGCGTGACTTAAGATATCCAAAGGATTAACTTGGAAGAATATAGGAATTGTTGTCAGAGTTCCTATCTTCTCACACTCTATTAACTTTCTGAGGTCATCCATCCAGAAGTCAGAAATCACGTAGTGCTTTGATATCACGGGGATCGCAACTAGCGACTGTTCCATAGCCTCATGATCCAGGTCCTCGAAAGGCTCAGAGGCTATGAAAGTTGAGATGTATTTGGTCTTCAACGAGCTGACAAGATGGCTCACAATAGTTTTGCGAATCTCATCCCCTCGGAAATTCAGGAACACGTCGTGTGTCATGGTCACGATAAAAAGCCAAAGGAAGCGATCCGTCAGATTTTCTTTTCCTTGTTATTATTATTTTTTTTTTGCAAGGAAATTTCTCAAGTTTCTAGCAAGGATTGATATATAAAGCAGCTACTAGAAAGTCATCGCTACAAGTGAATAACGTGACCTGCACATCTTTGTTACGAACTGACAAGAAGTCGTCTATATTCCGTTTTCACCAATAACAGTTGCGAAACATTCCATTGTTTCTTTTTCAAAAAGAAATACATTCCATTGTTTCTTTTTCAAAAAGTAATACATTCCATTGTTTGAGATTATTAGATAAAGTTGTTACATAAGAATGATCGTGACATGACACTTTTTAAAGTTAATGAATATACCGGTATATGAGAAGAGTTAGATTAGTTGGCACGCAATGTCATTTTCATTGACTCAAGTATTTAGAAATCAAGTTGCTTATCTTAAAATCTATCTACATATATATATGGTCACACAAGCAAAACAATACTATAAGAGTTTGAACAAGTTCTATTTCACAATAAAACTTGACAAAAAAAGTAACATGGTTTTAGGTGTTTTTTTTTCATAGAAAATACTTAACATGGAGTCAAATACAGAGTCGATTCTTAGAAGAAAAAAAAAATATAGAGTCGAGTCAGATTCTGGCTCCCTGGGAAGAGTGACTGTAGTTGTTGTTTAATTATGCCAACTATATAAACATGTAATCCGTACACTCTGAATATGCAATAGCCATCATCGTGCATGTTGCAGACAATGCAAATCTTGTATCATTTTGTCTTTTGAAACACGGATTGGTGATTCGAACTTATCCATTCTTTCCTTTCCATGCGGGTAAACCACTTTAGCCGTAGACATATGTGTCAGGAATGCTTTGGAAACAAATTGCTGTCTTATCCGGACTCTGATCAAGAGATTAAGTTACGGCTTGTCTTTTCTGCTACGATAAGTACGACATAGCTTTTCTATGTATTGAACTATTTAACCGCAATGGTAAATCAGCCTAGGGTACGCTGGATGGATTTTGGAAGCTTAGCCTAACAAATGTCGAATAACCATTTCTAGTGATTGTCTAGTCCATATTTTAGTAGAGCGGAATCAAGTTTCTTTGGGACTTGCTTGTGGGAGTTAATACATGTGGTATTACGAAATTCGTCTATCAACAAAATCTAAGAAGAAATTCGAAGGAAATGAATGGTCAGTCGTATTAATAAATTTAGAGAGCTACATGATGGATGTTGCCACAGATCATAAGGCCAATCTGTCACAAACTTCGAAGAATTCAAATTACAGTTTCCAGCGTGTCGCGCCCATGTACAACGTGGCAGTGTGTAATTAATAACGTTGACTTGAATGTAACTTCATGAACTTCTTCCGATCAAAAAATTCAAAAACCAACGGCCTAGCTCCTTATTAAGAGGTCCAAGCCAAGAAATTCAGATAAACATCACAACGATGGAGTTACCTCGCGTTGTGAGGCAGTATGATGTGTTCCTCAGCTTCCGAGGAGAAGATACCCGCAAAGGTATCGTCAGCCATTTGCACAGAGCATTTCTTGCCAAGGGAATTGACAAAATCTTCAAAGATGATAAAACACTCGAGATTGGCGACTCCATTTCCAAAGAAATCAAGGAAGCTATACACAATTCAAAATTCGCGGTCCTAGTTATCTCAACGAACTATGCTTCCTCGACTTGGTGTCTAGACGAGCTCCAGTTGATAATGAAGCTTCACAAGGAAAAGCAACTCACTGCCGTTCCAATTTTTTACAACGTTGATCCCTCCGACGTACGTCACCAGAGAGGAACTTTTGCCTTAGAAAGGTACGAATGTTCAAGAATTATGCTACTATTTTCCAGCAAGAATAGAGCAATGGCGGCAAAGATTCAAAAATGGAGAGAAGCTCTCAGGGAGGTCGCAGGAACATCAGGCAAGGATTTGAGTACTTGGTGAGTTTTCGCATTTCAGCTGTATTTTCCCCGTAAATTACTAATAAGCATCCTCTATAGTTGAACCACACAGAGACGATATAGAATAATTTGTAAGTTATTGCTCATGAGAAATGACCATATGAAAACGGAGGGAGGATATCAAACCTTTCCCAGTCCTCTGAAAGAGCCTTTCTGTCGTCTACACTTCATTGTACTCTTGTCATTAGCTCATATGCAACCTCCATCTTGGTTCTTCTCTGACTGTTGTATTGTTTCCTCTTCCATGTGCATACTCTATCCATATTTCATCCTTGCTAAGCTACTAACATAGTCTAATAAAATTATTCCGATGATTGTTAGCGTGATGTAGACAAATGCAACTATCATTTCGCCTGATACCTTCTTTTTCATTGATCCCTTTCTTCCTTAACCTATTACTCTGCAAGAAAGTAGTTATGGATTGAAAATATATAAATATATGATCTGTGAATTATTATATATTTAAAGTTGCCTATCTAAAGCGACATTTTTTTTTCTATGTTCTCCACATTAGTAAAGACGAGGCCACGATGATTGCCGATATTGTTGGGCAAATTTCAAAACAATTGTTCTCCATGGAGCCGCTAGATTTCAGTGATATCGTAGGGATGAAAGTTCACATGGATCACCTGAATCCTCTATTGAGTATTGAATCTGAGGATGAGGTTCGTGTGATAGGAATCTGGGGAATGGGAGGCATTGGCAAAACGACCATTGCCAAGTGTCTCTATGAAAAATATTCACGTCGATTTGCTCATTATTGTTTCATAGAAAACGTTAGGATTGCTGCAAAGAATGGCCTCCCATATTTGCAGAAAAAACTTCTTTCTAATATCAGAGGCAAGAAACAAGAGACCTTCTGGAGCGTGGAGAAGGGATGCAGTTGTATCAAGTCGAAGCTTAAGGATAGAATTCTCCTTATACTTGACGATGTGGACAACATGGACCAGCTGCATGCCCTGGCAAAAAAGACTGGCTGGTTTGGACCAGGGAGCCGAATCATCATAACTACAAGAGACTTTGGCTTGCTCTACTCTTTTGGAGTGAGATTATTATACCATGTTAGCTTTTTGGACACCGATGATGCGATCCAGGTCTTTAAACAGGTTGCTTTTGAAGGAGGGCAAGCTCCTTCGGATGTCTACCAGCAATTATCAATCCGTGCTTCTAGGCTTGCTCAAGGCCTTCCTTCAGCCCTCGAAGCTTTTGGTACATATCTCCGCCGGATTAACTGGATAGAAGGGTGGGAAGAGGCATTGCGTATTCTTGAGACAGTTCCTCACCAAAGTATCATAGATATTTTAGAAACTAGCTATAAAGGTTTAGACGAGCATGAGCAAGCTGCGTTCCTTCATATCGCATGCCTCTTCAACGGAACCTCTGTCCAGCGTGTGAATGCCCTTATCGATGGTGGTGACATAAGGACAAAAGCTTTGCAAGTGAAGTCCCTCATAGACATATCATCTGATGGAGGCATCACCATGCACACCTTGATAGAACAGGCAGCAAGAAAAATTGTGCGCCTAGAATCTGGCTCCATGCCTTGGAGACAAAGAATTTTGTGGAAAACTGATCCAATCATCTTTGTGCTACAAAAGAACACAGTAAGTGTTAGAAACACGTTTAGATTGGACATTCTTCCTTGTCCAAAGCTCCATGGTTTTGGCCATACTTGTTTTTGTCTTCATGTCAACTGACTCCAATTCTCTCATCAGGGTACAACAACGACTGAAGGTGTAGCACTACACATGTGTGAGATGCTTCAAACGTTGTCTATCGAGGGAAACGTTCTTAACGGTATCAACAATCTTAAATACTTCAAGGCCTTCACCCATTTGAATGATATAGAGTCCAAACTGAAGTTCCTTCCAAGTACAGACATGCTTCCCAACACACTCAGGTTACTACACTGGGATTCCTATCCTATGACGACTTTGCCTCCTGGATACTATCCCCATTGTCTCGTTGAACTCAATTTACGTTACAGCAATCTTGTGCGTCTGTGGGATGGAACCCTGGTGAGCTATCAAAACGCATTGGTGTTGAGTCTGTTATAGTAACTAAAAGGTGTCATGATCTATTTAAAAGTATCTCCGGGGTTTTCACCGTCTTTTGTTTTTCTTAATTTCAGGGACTCGATCACTTGCGGAGACTAGATGTTTCTGGCTCTAAGAATCTAACCGAAATTCCAGATCTTTCAAAGGCCAAACTACTCGAGGAGTTGATAATGAAGGGGTGCACGAGAGTGAAGCAAACTCCGGAGTCCATTGGTCGTTTATCTAACCTACGAAAACTTGATTTATCCAACTGTGATGGTTTAATGAATCTTCAAAGCTATATATCAGAAAAGACTGTTCTTCCAGAACGTGGTCTTAGAAGACGCCGGCAAATCATATTGAGGCTTCCCAGATCACTAAAGAAACTAAGTTCTCTAACAAACCTATCCATAGAGGGGAACATACACATCGGCTTGTGGCATCTCAAGGGCAACGCAGAGCACCTCTCCTTCATTTCCGAGCAACAAATCCGTGATGAATTGATAATGATGCCAAAGGAAAGATTTCCAATCATCTCAAGCTTTTATGATTTTAAATCTCTCAGCATCATGCGGTTTAGCTACATAGCAGATGGTGGCCCCTTCCGTTGCATTAGCTTCTCAGGTTTCCCGTGCTTGGTAGAGTTGAATTTAATCAACTTGCACATCCAGAGAATCCCAGAAGATATTGGTCTATTGCAGTCACTAGAGAAACTGGATCTCAGCGGAAATGGTTTCAGGACTTTACCTGCAGCAACAAAGAACCTTTCTAAGTTGAAATACGTCAGGCTCTCTAATTGCACCAAACTCGAGGCATTTCCAGAGCTAACTGAGTTGCAGACGCTCAAGCTTTCCGGCTGTTCCAACATCAAATCAATACTGGAACTTTCTCATGCGGTTCAAGACGTAGGCAGATTCAGTTTGCTTGAGCTAGAGCTTGACAACTGCAAAACCGTTCAACCATTGTCAGAACAGCTTAGCCATTTCAACAATTTAATACACTTGGACCTAAGCAGCCACGAGTTTGAGGCAATCCCTGAAAGCATCAGAGACCTCTTATCTTTGGGAACTCTCTGCCTCAATAACTGCAAGAAACTCAAATCAGTGGAAGAGCTTCCACTAAGCCTCAAGCATCTCTACGCACACGGCTGTGATTCCCTGGAAAATGTCTCCCTTTCCTCGAATCATTCAATCAAACACCTCGATCTTAGCCATTGCTTCAGTATGCAACACAAAGAGTATCTGATTACTCAGTTTCTAAACGACTATAGCCGAGAGGTAAGCTTCCTACTAAATCGACCTCTGCTATTTTCGATTCTTCTAATCCCCTCTGTTATGAATTACATTCCTCTTTTTATCGTAGGATTCACAAGGATTTGTGTGCTTACCCGGAACTGAAGTGCCGAGATATTTTGAAAATCGATCCCATGGGACATGTACGAAGATCAGCCTACCTCCGATCAGGTTTACACCGACACTTGTCGGTTTCGCTGCCTGTATCATGATTTCTTGCGAGGGGTCCTCCAATCTCCAATTCCCAGCGTTTAGTTATGATTGGAACTGCGAAGATGATGAAGTGATTCGGATTAACCTCAAACCAAATATCAATCTTTCATCGGAGATTGAGGAAGAAGAGACTGATGCATCACATCACATGGTTATCATCCACGTCCCAAGTAGCATAACCACCGAGAAAATCGAAGAGTTGCGACTCGAATCGAATCTTCAACTTCCAGAGGCGTTTCAGTTTCCAGTTCCACCCGGCGAGATAAGAGCTTGTGGAATTCGTATCATCTCCGGCGCTTAAACTTAAACGAGACGGGCTGCTTACCAATTCAATTAATTGTGGCGAAGTTGGTTTAGGCTTGGTTTGGTTTGATTTGGTTTGTTAATTTCGGTTAATTTAATATCAGCTTTGTTTGGTTTGATCGGGTCGGGCTCTCATATCTTCCACAATCCCAATTCTAAATGATTTTTTTTTTTTTTTTCTCATAACGATATTTATTAACTTTACCTTCAAACGAAGGAAGAGAAACGACATATTACAAAGCCGAAGGAAACCTTTAACTCCCCGAAATTTTGCCGGCGGAAACAAACCTTCCCCGGTTCTAAGACTGAACACAAAAGTATAACAACAAAGCCGGCAAGGTTCAAATTGACACCTTCTGGATACTAAGCCGACAAGGGTTGAAACTCCTTCGGACATAAGCCGGCAAGTTTTAAGACAACTTCTGGATTCAAAAGATTGATTAACGGAAACAACCATCCGAAAATCAAGATAGAAGATCAAATCTACAACAAAGCTACAAAGATTATCACCTTGCCTCTTACTTCTTCAATTTTCCAGTTAATTTCTGTAACCTGAAGCTTGATTCTGCATCTTCGATAATCGGACACCATCAGAGCTAAACTTCTGGTCACATAGTCCTCTCTTGATTATGCGGAGACTTCGATAGTGAGATATCTTGGGCTACCAACGATTGGCAAGACGGAGCTTCAAAAGAAGACATTAAAACCGTCGAAAGCTGCCTGGGTCGGTGATGTCAATAATTCAATTGACTGGATCCGGTATGAAGGAGCCAAAAACCATCAGATTTCACCCAGATCTGAAGAATGGTTCGAGTGGAGGAAGCTTAGAAAAAGTCGCCTTAACCATAGCACCACCCACAAAAACAATTATGGATGGCCATGGGATGATTGGTTGAAGGCCATGAGAAACACCGGAGAACGTCGGAAGATGAGACATGCAATACTCTGTAGTCTAACATGAAGCGGATTAGATCTGAAAGCTATGGGAGTCACGGCGAACCGGCCAACGATGATTATGTGAATCCACCGTTACCGGACGAAAGCTGATCATAACCGTCAAAAGAAACCGGCGATATCAGACGAAAGCCCGACTAAATGGGACGACGAAATCGATTTTGCTTTCTCTCTCTAAATGATACGAGAGAGAGAAGAGAGAGAAAAGCATGTTCAAGAAGATTGATTCACGACATCATTATTCCTTTTCCCAATTCTAAATGATATGAGTCTTGTTTCCAAAAAAAAATCTAATAACATTACATTAAAAAAAAGAAAACAAAACGAGCATTTCGATTATTTTTTCCCTATTTTTAATTAAGAGCAAAACAGTATGATGGGAAGCGATTTGCCTCATCTGCGCCTATTTGTGGCTCAACTATGACGGGACGTCTAGAAGTGAAGTCATCTGCACTCACATACCTAGGAATCTCTGAAGTGAAGTTATCATGTGATAACTCAAGCCTGCGCATTGTACTTTTCCATTCACCAAAATTCCTACCGTGCATAAACGATCCCAACACTTTGAGGGCCAGAGGAATACGACCCGCAACCTCGACAGCACGACCTGTGAGCCCTTCAAAACCAGAAACAGGTTCTGTTTGCTTGAAAGCAAAGTGTGAGAAAGTACGAATAGCTTCGCCATATCCCGGACACATAACTTCGTAAATATGTTTCACCCCGCATTGAACTAGCAAAGACCTGTCTTGAGTGATTACGATAACCCGACTTCCCGGACCAAACAAACTGGCTTCCTTTAGAATACCTTGTAGCTGTTTACTGTCATCCACACTGTCAGCAACAACTAGAATTTTTCTTTGACCCACCAATTCTTTAATGGCATTGCTCCCATGGAAACTAGTTTTAGTTGTACAAAATTTCTAGCAAACTGGTTGTGGAGCTGCTCTCTTGTTTGGTCAAGTCATCCATGAAAATATGATGCTGAAATTGTGGAGAGATCTCTTCATAAATGTACTTGGCAAGAATTGTCTTCCCGACTCCTTCCATTCCATGAATGCCAATTATACCAATTTATTTTGTAGAATATGCGCATAACATCTCACACACCTCTTCTGCGGGACGCTTCAAGCAGTAAGTCGGCGAGTCCATACCCTCAAAAGGTTTGCTGTGATGTGCGAATGCTTTCTTCTTAGTGGTTTTGTACTTGGGCAACTCAGTAGCCCCAGAAAATTTGTTGTGCTGCAGAAATCCTTTCTTCTTAGTGCCAATGTCTTTTAATCCACCTGAGCTACTCGGTAGCTTGGGGGTAGCCCACTTTAGGCTAGGACTTGGAGAGCTTATGTTAGAAGACATCAAAGTGTCTGCAACGAAATTAGTAATTTTATCTACCAGCTTTGAGTCATCCTCCCTTTCATGAAAAATAAGGTTTGAGATCATCAAATACTATTTGTAATCCAAATCAAAGAAAATATACAACATTTCTTTTAGTCCTAGCCAATTAGTTGTGTAATGAATTTCAACATGGTGTTAAAACTGTTAATATAAATGAGCCTAACAAGTATATATATAGTCGAAGACAAATTGAATCATTAGTTCTAGCCAATTAGTTGTGTAATGAATTTCGTCATGGTGTTAATATGAATGAGCCTAATAAGTATTACCGAATCAATAGCAAGCAATGTACCAATGGCGGGAGTCGAAGCCAGAATTACGGATCAGGTGATCGCATAGCCAGTGCTTCACCGTCTCCAGGATTATGATCCGCTGTCCATTTCGGTCTGCGAAGTCTTCTACAAGACTTACAACTCTTAACGCATCCGACGAATGAACTTGTAAGAAGACAGGAACTGCTGTCAAAGTTCTGTCCTCTGCACACTTTGTTATCTTGGCCAGTTCGTCCACCCACAAGTCCAAAGAGGTGTAGTTCTCTGATATCAGGGAGATCGCCACTAGGCACTGCTCGATAGCCTGATTGTACATGGGATAACTTTCTGCGGATGTAGCTGCTCTGATGCCTTTTCTATCCAACAAACGGATAAGGTGGCTAAGAAACGTTTTGCGGATGTACTCCCCACTGAAACTTAGGAATACGTCGTACCTCATGATCACGAAGCTTTTTTCCTTTTCCGCAAAGAGGGTGAATAATAGTTTTGTCAAAATTTGTTGCACTCCATGTCTCTGACTTGTTCTTCGGCGTGTATACCCTCTCAATAAGATGGATTACGTGATCTGCACTTCTACCATGTACGAATAGTATTACAGCCAGCGAAGTCAACCTTTCTTTGATATTCTGTTTTCACCAATAATGATTTGCCAAATATTCTTTCCTTCGAATGTATATCTTTTACACAATAGAGAATGTGTCCAGCTTGTATGATGATGTCCAGAAGAAATTTGAAGTATTCAAATTTATTTCCAGCTTGTATGATGATGTTATAACACGTTGACTTTGATAAAAAATCGTCATAAGAATTGTTCAAGCTTTACTATTGATTGGAAGATTCAAAACCAACGGCATACGTAGCTCTGTCAACATCTCTTTTTATGGATTCATCCTCTTCACCTCGAGTCGTGAAGCAGTACCAAGTGTTCCTCAGCTTCCGAGGAGAAGACACTCGCAGGACCATTGTCAGCTTCTTGCACAAAGCACTTGTTGACCGGGGAATTAATACCTTCAAAGATGATAAAACGCTTGAGATTGGCAGCTCCATTTCAGACGAAATCAAAGAAGCTATACATAATTCAAAGATCGCGGTTGTGGTTATCTCGGAGAACTATGCTTCTTCAACTTGGTGTCTGAACGAGCTCCAAATGATATTGGATCTTCACAAGAAACAGCAGCTCACTGCAGTCCCAATCTTTTACGATGTCGCTCCCTCTGACGTTGGGCATCAGAGAGGAACCTTCGCCTTAGAAAGGTACAAATGCTCAAAAATCATGCTGTTGTTTTCCAGCGAGAAGAGAAAATTTGCGGAGAAGATTCAGAAATGGAGAGAAGCTCTAACCGAAATTGCAGGAATATCAGGCACGGACTCCAAAACTTGGTGAGTTTTTCTCCAGTAATTAATAAAAGTATAATAAAGGTCTTATTCCATGATCAAAGCTGACATGTTCCTCGGGTGTTAGTGAGGATGAGACTGCTATGATTGAAGATATTGTTGGACGTGTTTCAAGACAACTTTTTTCTATGGAGACATTAAAATTCAGTGACACTGTTGGAATGAACTGCCATATGGAAGAACTCAATTTTGTGATGGATACAGAGGGTCTGATAGGTATCTGGGGAATGGGAGGCATAGGAAAAACCACCATTGCCAAATGTCTCTATAAGGAACATTCGCATCGCTTTGCATATCATTGTTTCATAGAGAACATTAAGAGTTCCGCAGAGAAGGGCCTCATACATTTACAAGAAAAGCTTCTTTCGAATATCCTGGGCAAAGGACATGAGAAGCTTTGGAGTGTAGAGCAGGGATGCCTCTATATTAAATCGAGGCTTGGAAACCGTAAAGTTCTCCTTATCCTTGATGACGTCGACAATTTAGACCAGCTGCATGTCCTGGCAAAAGAGACTAGTTGGTTTGGACCAGGGAGCCGAATCATCATAACCACAAGAGACAAGGGATTGTTATTCTCCAGTGGAGTCAGATGTGTATACTGCGTTGACATTTTGGGCAAAAATGACGCAATCCAAGTCTTTAAACAGGCTGCTTTTGAAGGAGGAGAAGCTCCTTCTGATGATTATGAACAACTGTCAATCCGTGCTTCTAGCCTTGCACAAGGTCTTCCTTCCGCCCTTAAAGCTTTTGGCACATATCTCCGTCGAATGACCTCTATAGAGGACTGGGAAAAGGCATTAGAAAGACTCAAAAAAGTTCCTCACCAGAGAGTCATGGAGATTCTGAGAACCAGCTATATGGGGTTAGATGGAAGACATCAGGCTGTTTTCCTTCATGTCGCATGCCTCTTCAATGGAGACTCAGTCCGCCGTGTAACTTCACTTCTAGATGATGGTGAATTAGAGATAAAAGCTTTAACAGAAAAGTCCCTCATCGACATATCAGCCGATGGGTGTATCAAGATGCATGTCTTGATAGAACAAGCGGGAAAAGAATTTGTGCGCGAAGAATCAGACTCCATGCCTTGGAGGCAAAAAGTTCTATGGGAACAGGAGCAAATTATTTCTGTGCTGCAAAACAACACGGTAAGGAAGGGTTCATAAAACAATTAGACTCTTTATTCTTCTCTGTTCTAATCTCGATGGTTTTCGGTTGTGTGTTTGTCTCCATGTCAATTCAGCCACGATTCTCTCATCAGGGTACAACAAGAATCCAAAGTTTGGCCCTACACATGTGTGAGATGCCTCACGTCTTGTATATTAAGGGAACGATTTTTGACACCATCAATCTAAATTCCTCAAGGTCTTCCAGCATTTGAATGATATAGAATCCAAGTTGCAATTTCTTCCAGGTACAGATGGCCTGCCCCAACAACTCAGGTTACTACATTGGGATGCCTATCCCTTAACAACCTTGCCTCTCACGTCCTACCACAATCTAAATTATCTTGTCGAAATAAATCTCCATTACAGCAATCTTGAGCGCCTCTGGTATGGAAACCCGGTAAGACATTACAGTGTACTGGAGTTGTTTTGATAGAACATTTCTAAAGAACTCAAATCCACTAAAGAGCTTACTGAAAAAAAACACTTGAGAATCTTTATCTTTGCCTTGGTTATATCCAGGTCCTCCCTATGTTGAAGAGACTAGACATGACATGTTCTCATAACCTGAGAGAACTTCCAGGTCTGTCAGGAGCCAAAAAGCTGGAAGAGTTGCTAATGGAAGGCACAACGAGAGTGAAGCAACTCCCAATGTCCATTGAAAGCTTATCTAGTCTGCAAACACTCAATTTATCCCACTGTGGTTTAGTGCATCTCCCAATCCGTATATCAGAAACGAATATCACTCTGAAAAACGAGAATAGGGAACGCCGGCAAATAATACTAGAATTTCCCAGAGATAAAAAAGGCATACGTTTTCTTGCAAATCTGTCCATTAAGGGGAGGTTATATATTCCGTTGTCGCATCTCACAGGAAACGCAGAGCACTTCTCCTGCATAACCAAGCAAAAAACTCCTGATGAAGTGATGGGGATGCTGTTTGAAGGCGTCCGGCAGAGCGAAAGCTTTTCTGAATTTAAATCACTCCACATCAAGCGGATCAAGTACATTGAGGAAGATGCTCCTTTTGCGTGTAATAGCTTCTCAGGCTTTCCTTTCTTGGCAGAGTTAAAACTGATCAACTTAAACATCCAGAAAATTCCAGACAACATTGATCATTTGCAGTCACTAGAGAAACTAGACCTCAGTGGAAATGATTTCACAAGTTTACCCACAACTATGGAGAACCTTTTCCAAGTTAAGAACTGTCATGTTTTGTAACTGCACTAAACTTGAGGCGTTGCCAGAGCTAATTCATTTGCAGACACTCAAACTATCTGGCTGTTCAAATCTCAGATCACTGGTGGAACTCTCTACCCTGAATCCCACCCGAGTAAGATATGGTATGCTAGAGCTTGGGCTTGACAACTGCAAAAGTGTTCAATCCTTGTCAGACCAGCTAAGTCATTTCCCCAGTTTGATACACTAGGACCTCAGCAGACATGAATTTGAGGCACTACCTGAAAGCATCATAAACCTCTTATCTTTGGGAACGCTCTGCCTCAATAACTGCAAAGAACTCAAATCAGTGGAAGAGCTTCCACAGAACCTCAAGCATCTCTACGCACATGGCTGCAATTCTCTAGAGTATCTCTGCCTTCTCTACAACAATTCTATTGAACACCTCGATCTTAGCAATTGCTGCACCCTGGAAGAAGGTGAATCTACTACGTTGGCTCAAATTCTAGAGGACGGATATAGCAATGCGGTAATCTTTTTGCTCTCTCAACTAACTTTTTTTTCTTTCTTTCTATGATTTGATTCCCGTTTGTTTTCCGTAGACTACACCAAGATTTGCATGCATACCGGGAGATGAAGTGCCCAGTTATCTAGATAATCAAACCCTAGGGACATCTACTAAGATCAGCCTACCTTCGATTAAGCTTACCTCCAAAATTGTGGGTATAGCTGTGTGTGTCATGGTTGCTTGCCAGACGTCCTTCGATCTCCAGTTTCCCGAGATTGGAGCTACGAAGCTGACGGAGTTTTTCGAATCAACCTCAAACCAAAACTGTCGGAGAGGGTGAACGAAGTTGTTGTTGTTTCATCGCATCACAGTCACATGGTTGTCATCTTCGTCCCAAGTAGCATAAACATCGAGAGTTTTGACGAATTGCGGCGACTCGAATCACATCTTCAACTTCCAGAGGCGTTTCAGAATCCGCCCGTCGAGATAAGAGCTTGTGGAATTCGAATTATCTCCGGCGATGGGTTGGTTTAGGCTTTGGTTTGGTTTTGTAATTTGTTATTTTGTCGGTTAATTAAAATCAGGTTGGTTTCGGGTTTCAAAATTGAACTGAACTTAATTAAACCAGCCGAGGGAAAATTACCAAACCAGCCGTGAGAGTGCTCTCTTCTCATCGGCAAATTCTCGTCGTCTTCAATGTTCACTGGAGATGGGGAACTTGATCGGGTCTCCCATATCGTCATCAATATCAGTTTTAATTCATTTTCCAGAGTCTGTGGTACATCAGTTAACTTGTTTGTCTTACGCCGTTTCAAGAACCCTAGAGACGAACAATTCGACGAGTTCCGCTTCGAATCCCATCGGCAAATTCCCATAAGATTTAACTCTAATGTGGTGCTCGCTTAATCTCTGGATACGAACGCAGCACACAGAATTTAAAAAAAAAAAAAAAAAAAAAAAAAAAAAAAGAGAAGCACAAATCGGTACTTTGGTAAGCCTTTTTTTGAGTTTTCGATTCAAAATACGATTTTTTCTACTGCGTAAATAGCTTAAATCTCTAATGACAAAAAGTTACAAACTTTATAGTGGAGATATGCTTCTACTCAACAAAGCAAGTTGTGCCTTTGTGTGTCATGAATCCGTATACGTGTACTTCATCATTAGCTTAGGTGAAAATAAGTAAAAATACAGATAAACCTCATTAGACCAATGTTCATAGACCATAGTGATAAAGTCATATCATACATAATGACAATGGAACTACGACTTGTTGACATTTGCAAAGCCTTTGGAGACTCAGTTTTACAGTTTTTTTTTTTTTTGGTTGAGAGATTCACTTATTCATCACTCAAGAAAACAAATGATGGGATTGTCTCTTTATCTTCTTCTTTTTTGCCTGCTCTTGTGTATCTTCTTTTGGTAATCTCCATAATAGCTTTCTCTTGGTCTCCTTCCAGTTGTTGCAGTTCCTTCTCCCAACCCGCTTCATCCTTGCCTCGTAGACAAGACCCGAGGATTTTAAGTGTCAGAGGAAGGAAACCTGATATATGGACAGCACGAAGAGAGAGTGTTTCAAAACTAGTGGGAGGGTGTTGCTGGTCGAAAGCAGATTGAGAAAAAAGTTGGAGAGCTTCGTCGTATCTCAGAGACTGAACTTCGTAATCATGCTCCACACCAGACTCAACCAACAGATTCCTGTCCTGTGTAACAAAGATCACTCTACTTCCTGGAATAAACCAGTGAGCAAGGTATACTATGTCCTTTACCTGTTTGATGTTATCAACGCAATCAATCACAATCAGACCTTTTCGGTGTCCAAATGTTGATTTGATCTTATCCATCCCCACATCTAAACCCCTTATCGTAGTTTGTGTTCCCGTCTGAGTATCTTTTGTTAATAACTCTAATAGATCCTGGCCATGGTGATAAATCTTCTCGGCCTTGTCTACAAATACATGAACTTGGAAGTTGCTACGTACTTCTTCATAAGCGTACCTTGCTAGTGTCGTCTTGCCAATGCCTCCTGGACCCCAAATTCCTATCAA
Organism: Camelina sativa; assembly: GCF_030686135.1. Lineage (NCBI taxonomy): Eukaryota > Viridiplantae > Streptophyta > Magnoliopsida > Brassicales > Brassicaceae > Camelina > Camelina sativa. The sequence goes on along the minus strand of NC_141886.1, from coordinate 24,399,519 downwards.
ACGAACTTCTTCGGTAGCTTTGAAATCCAACAGTTTGTAGAGCGTTTGCATCTGACGATCCAGACCGACCAGTCCTACACTGTTGGCTGCTACTGGCTTTTTATCCGACACAATACTCACGATTTCATTTGCAATTAACTCAATCATGTCCGCTTCGTTGCTCCTGTGATATAATCAAAAACATCAAGGGAAGAGAATCATTGAAACCAAGTGAAACAACCATTAAATATTCTAATGTACAGATTGAGCTTCTCTTTTACCAATATCGTGAATCCAGAGCAGGTATGGTGGTGAGTTTTATGAGAATATCCCTCCATGTTTGAATTATGTCATCTGGATACTCTTCTCGAAGCTTTCTAAATGGTTCCTCGAGCTCTCCAGTCTGTTTTCTAACATCAGAAGGATCAACTCCATAGAAAATAGGAAGGATGGACAGTGGACCTTCGTTTTGAGGCTTTAAGATCTTCTCTAGCTGGTTCAGGCACAAAACAGAGACTGGATAGCCCTGTGAGACTACAACAACCACGAGTTTTGACTCCTCTGTGAGGAACGCATCATCGTTGAAATTAGTGGTTATGTCTTTTTGTTCCAACAGATGGCCGAGATCAGAGACAAAAGCTTTGGATGGGTCTTCTTCGCTGCAGAAACTAAAGAATACATCAGTTTTGGACGATGAAGATGAGGAAGACATTGAGGTTACTAACGAGAGATTGGGAGTTGTGAGTTGTTTCTTAATATACAAAGCTCAAGCGAGGAAAAAAAAATGAAAACGAATACCAGTCGTTTGAAATAAGGATGATGAGAAGCTGCCAAGGGGTGCAAGAGTCGAGATTTGACCACTCAATTAACGTGCCCTTAAAGGTACGAAGGATAATGTTTTGTTTTGTTCAAGGTTTGATTAATTGAATCAGCGGAGAGTTTGTTTTTGATCTTACTTGAACAAGATAACATAAACTATCATTTTCAATTTTCCTCTTTCTTTTCAGTTTAATTAACTATTTTAATAACTTTATACATCTTGGCTCTATTTGTTACATATCAGCGTGGCTTCATAGCGGGAGCTCGAGACAGCTGCTTTGTCGGAAACCTCCATGTGATCAAATTTACACGACCCGGGAACTACGAGGAATAACAAAGGGAAACAAAAAGAATTAGCTAGAGCAGAATATTTTTTACATGGCTTCCTCGTCGTCCTCTTCAACTCGCCTCAGGAATTACGATGTCTTCCTCAGTTTCCGAGGGGCAGATACTCGCCAAACCATCGTTAGCCATTTGTATAGGGCTCTTTGCAACAAGGGAGTTTATACTTTCAAAGACGATCGGAAGCTCGAGATTGGTGACACCATTGCAGACGGTCTAGTCAAAGCTATACAAACTTCGTGGTTCGCGGTGGTCGTTCTCTCTGAAAACTATGCTACTTCTACATGGTGCTTGGAGGAGCTCCGGATAATAATGCAGCTTCACAATGAGGAGCATATCAAAGTTCTACCGATCTTCTACGGAGTAAAACCCTCTGATGTGAGATACCAGGAAGGAAGCTTTGCGACTGCCTTTCAAATGTACGAAGCTCCGGATATGGAGGAGAAGGTTTCCGAATGGAGAAGAGCTCTCACACAAGTCGCTAATCTATCAGGCAAACATTCCACGAATTGGTAAAATCTCTGTTTCTTTTCTCTAGTTTTTTTTTTTTTTTTTTTTAATAGATTATTGCATATATAAGTACAATTTTTCTTGCCATAACCTTAGCTTATTTTTACAATCTGGTTGATGTATTTTTTGGTTGCCTATGTTAGCGTGGATGAGGCAGATATGATAGACGAGGTAGTTGGAAGCATCTCAAGTCGACTGCCAAGGATGAAGTCGACAGATTTGATTAATTTAGTTGGAATGGAAGCTCATCTGATGAAGATGACTCTCCTTCTGAATATTGAGTGTGAACACGAGGTTCATATCATAGGGATATGGGGAATGGGAGGCATAGGCAAATCCACCATTGCCAAGTGTCTCTATGACCGATTTTCAAGTCAATTTCCAGCTCATTGTTTCTTGGATATCTCTGAAGGCTATGATATTAAGCATCTACAAAAGGAACTTCTTTCCCGTATCCTCTGTGATGAAGATGTCAAGCTATGGAGCGTGGAAGCTGGATCACGAGAGATCAAGGAGAGACTCGGGCATCAAAAAGTTCTTCTTGTTCTTGATAATGTCGATAAAGTGGAGCAGTTACATGCCCTGGCAAAGGACCCACGCTGGTTTGGTCTAGGGAGTCGTATCATCATAACCACACGAGACAAAAGTTTGCTCAATTCCTACGGAGTAAAAAATATATATGAGGTTAAGTGCTTGGACGATAAGGATGCTCTTGATGTTTTTAAACAGTTAGCTTTTGGGGGAAGACCTCCTTCTGATGGTTTTGAGCAACTATTTATCAGAGCTTCTCGGCTTGCTCACGGACTTCCTTCTGCCCTTGTAGCTTTTGCGTCCCATCTCAGTGCTATGATGGCCATAAATGAATGGGAAGATGAACTAGGTCTACTTGAAACATCCCCTCATAAAAATGTCCAAGAGATTTTGAGAGCTAGCTATGACGGTTTAGATCAATACGACAAGACTGTTTTCCTTCACGTGGCATGTCTCTTTAATGGTGGTCATCTCCGGTATATAAGAGCATTCCTTAAAAACTGTGATGCAAGGATAAACCACTTAGCAGCGAAGTCTCTCGTCAACATCTCAATTGATGGATGTATAAGCGTGCATGTCTTGCTAGTACAAACTGGAAGAGAAATTGTACGTCAAGAATCCGATTGGAGGCCTTCCAAGCAAAGGTTTTTATGGGATCCTACAGATATCCATTATGTTCCGGACAGTAACACAGTAAGTTCTTTCAAAAAGTAAATCTTATTTATCAAAAAAAAAAGAAGAAAATCTTAGAATTGCTATTGTTTTCCACACTAATCTTGATGGTTTTTGGATATACATGCCTTCCTTCATATGACACTTTTCATCAACAGGGTACCAAAAGAATTGAAGGCCTGTCACTGCACTTGTGTGAGATGTCTGAGAATTTATTATTGAGGAATAGTGTTTTTGGCCCTATGCATAATCTCACATATCTCAAGTTCTTCCAGCACTTGGGTGGAAATGTGTCGAACCTGCAGCTAACTGCAGATGATAATTTTCTTTCCCGTAATCTGAAGTTACTACACTGGGATGCCTATCCATTGACAATATTGCCACCTATCTTTCGTCCACAAACCATTATTGAAGTCAGCCTGCGCTACAGCAAACTCACCAGCCTCTGGGATGGAACTAAGGTATGATCATCCGATTTACATGTTTGTTTTTTCTCTTTCAAATAAGGACGTCATACCTGTCAAAGTAATCCTTCTGTGTTTTCCTTTTGTTTTGTTGTTTGTTTTCAGATGCTTCCAAACCTACGGATACTAGATGTAACAGGATCTCGGAATCTCAGAGTACTTCCAGAACTTTCGACCGCAGAGAATTTTGAAGAGTTGATATTGGAAAGCTGCACAAGCCTGGTGCAAATCCCAGAGTCCATTAATAAATTATATTTGAGGAAACTAAATGTGATTTACTGTGATGGTCCTGAGGGAGTGATACTCGTTAATGGCCTTCAAGATTCCAGCCGCTGGGGCCTCAATCGGATTATACTGAACCTTCCTCATTCAAGAGTAACACTGAGTTCTCTGTCAGATCTATCTATCCAGGAAAAAATATTCATTAAGTTGTCGGGGCTCTCTGGTACCGGAGATCATCTGTCTTTTAGTTCTGTGCAGACCACCGCTCATCAATCACTAATAGAACTACATAACCCTGGTTTCTTTGGTTTGAAATCACTCGACATCGAGCGGTCCAGTTACATGATGGATCATGTTAAATTCAGCTGTCTTAGCTTTGCAGGCTTTCCATGTATGGTTGAGGTAAAGCTGATAAACTTAAACATTGAAGACATCCCAGACGACATATGTCAGTTGGAACTCCTAGAGACATTGGACCTCAGTGGAAATGATTTCGTGTATCTACCCACATCCATGAGACAACTTGCCATGTTAGAGTATCTCAGCCTTAGTAACTGTCGCAAACTTAAGGCACTGCCACAACTTCCTCAGGTGGGGAGACTCGTACTTTCTGGCTGTGTGAAGCTCGGATCATTGATGGGAATTCTTGGTGCAGGCAGAAACAATTTGCTTGAGTTTTGCCTTGAAAAATGCAAGAGTATATGATCGTTGATGGGAATTCTTAATGTGGAAAAAGCAGCTCCAGGCAGAAAACAGTTGGTTGAGCTTTGCCTTGAAAACTGCAAGAGTCTTGGATCACTATCAGAGGAGCTTAGTCATTTCACCAAGTTAACATATCTAGATCTCAGCAGTCTCAATTTTAGGAAAATCCCAACAAGCATCAGAGAGTTATCCGTTTTGAGAACTCTCTGCCTCAACAACTGCAAGAAAATCTATTCACTGAAAGATCTTCCAGGGAGCGTCAAGTATCTCTATGCACATGGTTGCGAATCTCTGGATCTTGTCTACTTCTCTTCAAATCATTCTTTCAACCACTTGGATTTTAGCCATTGCCTCGTTCTACATTGTATCAGCGATCTGGTTCTTAAATTTATGAACGAGGAATATTCTCAAGAGGTAAGGCTCTCTGCTCTTTAACCAGTTTCACCATTAACCCCTCCTAAATTATATTTATCCTTTGAAGTTGTGACTCGGTTGATTCCCATTTTGTCTGTAGGCTCCATTTCGACTTTTTTGTACAAGGATATTCTCGAGTCCTTCTACTTTTGATATTCAAACCTCATTGAGGGAACCTGCGGGATCCAACTACCTCAGACTAAAGCTCACCCCAAGCTTGTGGGATTCTGTGTCCAAATCGCGGTTGTTTGCGAAAATCCCTTCCATCTCCAGTATCCAGCGTTTTCTTACGGTTGGGACTGTGAAGCTAGCAGGATATATCGGATTAACCTCAAACCAAATCTCTATCAATCATCAGAGATGATGGAGGACGAAAGACCAACTAGATCGCATCACCTCGTCATTGTCCAAGTCTCAACTGGCATCATAAGCGAAGAAATTGATGAGGTGCAATTCGAATGCCATGTTCAAGTTCCGGATGAGCTCAGGTTTCCACCGGTCGACGATATAATTTGGTGTGGAGTTCACCACGTTGGTTTCGTTTTAAAGTAGGTGATTAAATTATTTTTTAAGATATGGAGCAGCAGGTTTCTGAACACAAGAGATGGATACAAGACATTTTCAGACAATGTTGATCCAGAAGAGTTATTCTTCTTGTTGAAAAGGTAACATCAAACATTTTGAAATCTCTAAACATATCTATGAAATATTATGTATAAAAGGCTATATAACGAGCACCCATATTATTCAGAACTAATTGTCATATAATCATCACTAATAACTAAGGCAAGATAAATGAAGGGATTTGATCGTTCTCATCTTCTCTAGTGTAGCTTTTCTTCATTATTTCCATAATCGTATTCTCTCGATCTCCTTCGAGTTTTTGCAGTTCCTTCTCCCATTCCTCTTCATTCTTGTTTCGTAAAGAGGAGCCGAGAATTGTAAGAGTCAGGGGAAGGAAACTTGCGACCTGGACAGCGCGAAGAGAAAGTGATTCAAAACTAGTAGGAGGGTTTTGCCTTTCGAATGCAGATTGAGAAAAGAGTTGAAGAGCATCATCGTATCTCAGAGACTTGACTTCGTAGACATGCTGCACACCGAATTGAGTTAGCAAATTCTTGTCCTGCGTGATAAGGATGACTCTACTTCCTGAACCACACCAGCTAAGGATCTCTGCTACTGCCTTTAACTGTTCCAGGTTGTCCACGCAATCAATCACAAGCAGGCCTTTCCGATGTCCAACCGTTGATTTGATCATACCGGTGCTTACACTTCGAATTCCTCCTCCTGAAGTTAATGTTTCTTCTGAACGTGGCTTTTCAAGGTCTTGGTAATAAATGTTTTCGGCCTTATCTACAAACACATGGGTATGGAAATTGTTATACAGATCGTCATAGGCGAATCTCGCAAGCGTCGTTTTCCCAACGCCTCCTGGACCCCAAATGCCGATCAAGCGAACTTCCTCGGTCGAGTTTTTTAAGTCCAACAGCTGGTACAGTGCTTTCATATGACGATCCAACCCGAGCAGTCCAACGCCTTTTGTTTCTCTCGGGTAGATCGCCTCGCTTTTGTATAGCAGGACTCTGTTTAGAACCACGTCCACTTCGCTCCTGGAACCGTGAAACAGAGAATGAAAGAGAGAACACATTGGATATATATATATATATATTAAAAGAACCAAGTCGGATTAAGATGGTGTACAGTACAGATGATGTAAATCCAGGCCGGGTATGTCGGTGAGTTTGATAAGAGCAATTCTCCATGCTTGAACTTTGTCAGGATATGTTTCACCAAGCTTTCTGAAGGGTTCTGCGACTGCTCCAGTCTGACTTCTTATATCTGAAAAACTAACCTCGTAAAAGATGGGCAGAACGTAGAGGCGGCCTTGGTCGTGAAAGTTTAGTAGTATTTGGAGCTCTTCCAGGCACCAAACCGAGGTTGGATAGCTCTGTGAGACCACAACAACGGCAAATTTCGACCCTTGGATATATTTCCTTGCGTCATAAACAAGGGACGAGGAGGGTCTCTCTTCCAGCTTGGCATCTCTTAAATAAGTCGGAATGCCTCTTAGATACAACGAACGGTACAGATGCGAGGCCAAGCCTTTCCCCGTGTCTTCTGCGCTGCTCAGGAAGATATCAAAATAGGTAGAGGATGAAGAAGAGGAAGTCATCTATGAAGCAAAGCGATTAGATTGCTCCAAAGAGTTTTTTTTTTTTCTTGTTTTCTTTTCTAAACGCCAATGGTTTCTTGAATTATAGAAGACAGGATTGAAGACGAGATCTCCGTATACATTAGTATTATTTTTTATTCAATTGCATAAATGATAAATTCCAATAAATATTGCATTTTCTTTTGTGAAAATTCAGTAAGAAGGTCAACTATAAGTTTTAACAATTAAAGTAATTGAATGAAACAAGAGTGCACATGTAACTGAAGCTGTCGTAGGAGACAATTTGTCAACCATATGGTCCAATATGAAATGCCCACATGTGAAGTTATTTACTCTCTCTCTCTCTCTCTCTCTGTTTGCAATTTGTTTTCTCTTTCTCCAACACCATCGTCCATGGCTTCTTCTTCCTCTTCAACTCCTCAAGAAGACTACGATGTCTTTCTCAGCTTCCGAGGGGAAGATACCCGCCACAACATCGTCAGCCATTTGCACAAAGCACTTGTTGACAAACGAATTCGCACCTTTAAAGACGATAGGGACCTCGAGAATGGCGACATCATTTCTGACCAACTAGTCAAGGCAATTAAAACGTCCTTGTTCTCTGTGGTTGTTATCTCTGAAAACTACGCTACTTCAAGTTGGTGTTTGGAGGAACTACGGGAGATTATGGCGCTTTGCAGTGAGAAGCAGATCAAAGTAGTTCCCATTTTCTACAAAGTAGAACCTTCTGACGTGAGACACCAGAGAGGAAGCTTTGAGGCTGCGTTACAACTGCACAAAGATCAAGATAAGATTCTCAAATGGAAAGAAGCTCTCGCTCAAGTTGGCACTCTGGCAGGCACGCATTGCGAGACCTGGTAACATTCTCTGTTTTTATCTGCCTGCAGCCCTTAGGATTTATATCTTGGTTACCAAAAAAAAAAAAAAAAGAAACCCTGCTTAGGGATTGAAATAAGTTGATGAGTATGTACATCTTTGGGACTGTAACAAATTAATGCTTGTATTTCATGTAGCACGGATGAGGCAAAGATGATAATGGATATAGTTGAAATGATCTCAAGCCGACTGCAAAAGATGAAGCCTGCTGTTCTGATCAATTTAGATAACTTAGTTGGGATGGAAGAACACATGGTGAAGATGAATCCCCTTTTGAATATGAGGTCTGAAAATGAAGTCCGAGTGATAGGGATATGGGGCATGGGAGGCATTGGCAAAACCACCATTGCCAAGTTTCTCTATGTCCGATTTTCAGGTCAATTTTCAGCTCGTTGTTTCATACAAGACATTGAGGAGATTTATAAGGACAAGAGTCTCTCCAAGTTGCAGGAAAGATTCCTCGTCAGCATCCTCGGCGGTCAACATTTTGATTTCCATAGTGTTGAAGCAGGATCTAGGGAGATAAAGGCAAGACTAAGGCACCTAAAAGTGTTTATTGTGCTTGATGGTGTTAATGAAGCAGAGCAGGTTCGTGCACTGGCAAAAGAGACGAGCTGGTTTGGTCCAGGGAGCCGAATCATCATAACCACGCGAGACAAGGGTCTGCTCACTTCCTGTGGAGTACAAAATATATACGAGGTTAAGTGCTTGGACGATGAGGATGCTCTCCAGGTCTTTGAAAAATTAGCTTATGGAGGAGGATCATCTCCTTCTCATGACATTAAGCAACTTGCTATGAGAACTTCTCAGCTAGCTCACGGCCTTCCTTCTGCACTTGCGGCTTACGCCTTATATCTCAATAAAAACACACCTATAGAGGTGTGGAAAGGTGAACTAGATATACTTGAAGAAAGGCCTCATAAGAATGTCGAGGAGATTTTGAGAAATAGCTACAACAGTTTAGATGACAAAGACAAAATGGCTTTCCTTTATGTTGCTTGCCTCCTTAATGGATACCCTTTTAGCCATGTCACTTCCCTTCTTGATAATGGTCACCCAAGAATACATCATCTAAAGGCCAAGTCTCTTATCAGCATATCAACTGATGGGTTTATAAACATGCATGTCTTGGTCGTACAAACAGGAAGGGAAATTGTGCGCCAAGAGTCAAGGTATAAGCCTTCCAGACAAAGGTGTCTATGGGAACCTGAAGAGATATATGATGTCCTGGCTTACAACAGTGTAAGTCTTTTGAGATATATTTCATTTGTTATTGTAAGCCAAACTCATCTGGATAAGTGCATGTTTCTTCTATCCACGTACAGGGTACAGACGAAATTGAAGGTGTAACATTGAACATGTGTAAGATGGCTGACAAGTTGCCTATGAGTATTACGGTATTTAACGCAATGCATAGCATCAAATTTCTCAAGTTCCACCAGCACTTGGTCGATGCAAAGTCCAACGTGCAGCTCAGGGAAGAAGGTTTTTATTTTCCCCCTAATCTTAGGCTACTACACTGGGATGCTTATTCATTAAAAACCTTGCCATTGTTCCGACATCACCACCTTACCGAACTTAATCTACGATACAGCAACCTCGAGAGCCTCTGGGATACAACCGTGGTAAGCTATCTTTAGAAATCATGCTTGATTTGTTCTCTATATAGTATATATATACAGATGAATATATTTTTTTTTTCATTTTCTTGTATATTGGTTCAGAACCTTAGTAATCTACAAAGACTAGATGTGAGAGGCTCGAAGAATTTGATACAACTTCCAGATCTTTCCACAGCCATCAACTTTGAGGAGTTGATAATAGAAGGCTGCACGAGGCTCCAAAATATCCCAGAGTCATTGAGGAGATTAGCCAAGCTTACAAAACTCAACGCAGTCCACTGCGGCGTCCTTACGGGTGTCAGGATTGATGACGGGAGTATATTTTCTTTGAGCTTTTCGAATGAAAAAATGCAGTTGGATTTTCTTAGAGATGTATCTATCGAGGGCCAAATATATATACAAGTATTGGGCCTCAGCGGAAAAACAGAGCACATCTCCTTTAGTTCCAAGCAACAGATCCGTGATGAATTGGAGGTGATGGACCAGACAATACTAACATCTCAGCTCAAGCGAGATCCCTGCGACATACAATCACTCAACATCAAGAAGTTCAGATACAAAGAGTTGAATGCTCCTTTCATGTTTTACAGCATGCTTCGCCTTCCTACTCTGACAGAGCTAAAGCTGGTCAACTTGAACATTCAAGAAATCCCACACGACATTAATTGCTTGGGAGTCCTAGAGACACTGGACCTCAGCGGAAACGATTTCGAATACCTACCAACAACCGTGGGAGAACTGCCCAAGTTGAAGTACCTCAACCTTGAAAAATGCAGGAAAATAACATCACTGCCACAGCTTGCTCAAGTGAAGACGCTCATACTATCTGACTGTGAGAACCTCCAATCGTTGGTTGAAGCAGGGGACACATACTGCTTGCTTGAGCTTTGGCTTGACAACTGCAAGAACGTTGAAACGTTCTCACATCAACTGCGTCGTTTCACCAACTTAACATATCTAGACCTTAGCAGGAATGACTTTGTGACAGTGCCTTCAAGCATCAGAGATCTTTCATCCTTGGGAACTCTCTTCCTCAATAACTGCAAGAAACTCAAATCAGTGAAACAGGAGCTTCCTGTAGGCCTCATGCATCTCTATGCACACGGCTGCGATTCACTGGAGAATGTTTCCTTTTCTTCAAATCACTCGATCAAACAACTTGATCTTATCCATTGCCCCCGCCTCAATGAAGGAGAACATCTGATGGAACTCTGTTTAGGTGAAGAATATAGTAAAGAGGTAAGTTTAACTGCCAAGTCTTTTTTTTTATTTTTATCCGTCTGATTATCAATGGGTTCTCCTTTTTTCGTAGGGTTCACGGCAATGTGTTTGCTTACTGGAAACTGAAGAAGCCCCATTGACATGGACGAGGATCAGCCTACCTCTGATTTGGGTTACCCTAGTTGGAAACTTTTTCCGGTTCCTCATTTCATTCTTCCGAAGACGCTGACGGATATCTCTTCACAACTGCTTTCGTTTGAAGCTGGAATGGTAAGGTTTTAACATTTTCTGCAAAGTCTTTCCATTTCCTTGATCCATCTATGCCAATTCTGCTAGGGTTTCATTACAGTTTGGTGTATGAATTATAACCAAAATAAAGCAGCGCTGAGGAAATTCTCAAACCAACCCAACCGACTGATCTCGTATTTGGTCTGCAACAAACATTGATGGTTACTTGACTTGCCAGAATCATCTCTTGCATCTGCAACTCCCGTCTTATTCATATATATTTTAAAAAATTTGGAGAGTTTGATGGAGTCATTTTTGATTAAAACAACTAACACGTCCTGAAAATTATCATTCACATTTTCTGATTTTCAAAATACGGTATCAAATATATACCATCTTCAAGTAATCTTTCTTGAGTGGTTCAGCCACTAATCACCTGAGAGACAAGATAAAAATGAAGGATTTGGTCTTTCCATAGTTGCTCTTGTCCAGCCGCTTATCATGACTTTTTTTCTATAATAGCTCTATCTCTTGGTCTCCTTTGAATTTGGTCCAAAGAAAGGTGATTAACTTTTAGAATTTGGTTCATAGGAGATGAGTACCCAATACCCCACGTGTCCTAATTCTCATGGATCAATCAAGGACTTAAAAAGCCCATAAACATATGGAATTAAAAAGAAAAATGAAACAAGAAAACAAGGAGGAGTAGCAATGATTATGTTTTGGTTGTTACTTCCAAGGGTAAAGGAAGGATGACTATGCTTAACTTGCACTAAAGCTTTTATTTCATTGCAAAAAAGGTTAGGTACTTGATTAAGAACCCAACCTAAGTTTTAGTATTATACAATCCCTTTCTTGCTATCTCGTTTTACATGCTTACACTTTTCTTTATTTTTTTGTTTGGACAAAGCTTACACTTTTCCTTAAACCACCATCCATACTTGTGTAAATAGAGAGAATATGATTGTATTATTATTGTTGTATTATCAAATAGAATGATACAACTTATATATAAGCACAAATCATAATCAAATGACATAATTAAAGAGATTACATAGAATAATATAATTAATGTATATTAGAGTAATATATGGGATTTGAGTAATCATAGGTGATATGATGATATTTTTCCTTAATACGCCCTCTCAATCTCAAGGGGTGATGAAGCGAAGCGGAAATAACGGCTTGAGATTGACAAGTCCAAGTGTTGAGAAGGAGATCCGGTTATGAAATGAGAAGATGAGTTGTTATTGTTGAGCAAGATTTTGCTAAAGAGCTTATTCAGTGACGAGTTGTGTGATGTTGAGGAAGCCGACATCAAAGTTGGTTAGAGAAGGAAATCCGATTTTTTTTTTTTTTTTTTTGGAGAGAATTAAAGAGAAAGAAGCATTATAGCTTGAAGGAAATTATCGACTTAGATTCAAAGGCTTATGATATATATAAGCTTGAATAACAGAAGCATTTTTGGCTTGAAAATAAAAATTATAAAAGAAGAAGTACTTGATTTAGATCCAGAGGTCTAAGATGGTAGACTTGAATAAAAAGAAGTTCGATGGCTTAGATTCAGAGGTTTATGATGAACTTGAATGTGGAAGCATTTGGCTTAAAAACAAAAATAAACAAAAGAAATATATAGTTTAGAAACAGGAACGGAGCCGATCGTTAGATCATTTTGGCTTTGATACCATGTAAATAGAGAGAATATGATTGTATTATTATTGTTGTTGTATTAACAGGAGAATGGTTGCAAGTCTACAACTCAGGAGCGTGTGGATCACGAGCATATGAGTGCGTGAGAGATAAATCATGGAGAAGGGCGGCTAAAACTAGAGAGTAAAAGACCTTAAAGCGAAAAAACTAAAGACGGTTCAGTTCAGACATATATAAAAAAAAAAGGTTTCATAATCTGGAAACGACAACATACTTCGGACAAAAAAGCTTAAATAAAACATATTAGCAATTCAAAAGCTTCACACAACATTAAACAATATACTTAACCAAAAAGCTAACGTGGCCAAGATTAGCTAATACTTTTTTGGAATCATTATTTAGAGATAATGGAACTAAGAAATCATACAGCCTTCCAAAGAAAAAAATATATATATACTTATTAGAAAAGTTATATTCGAAAAAAAAAGATTGGGGAAAAGTTTAGTAAAAGACATTATAGTATTATAATATTGCTAATGAGCTTTAAAAACAAATAAAAGGTAAAGTGCCAAACGGATTTGTAGAGATAGGAATCATTAATTTATAGAGAAGAAAGAAAAAAAATCTTGAATTGTACGTTTACCTTTCAAGAATTTACATTTATTTATTGGCTTTTTAAATGTTATCATTTTGGTTTTTTCCTCCAAATTAAAATTTTTTAAAACTATGTTAGGGAATTAAGAATCTAATATAGTTGGGCGATTTCAAATAATTTTTTTAAAAAGAGTTTTTTTTTTTTTTTTTTTTTTGATGATTCTATAAGGTGGGATAGGCGGAGAGCCTCCCTTATAATTATTCTCTGTGTATTGGGTAAAGTGAAGCCAAATAAATTAAAGAAATATAATTAAGCACTGCTTAAGAGTTAAGACAATAATTAACGAGAAGGAGAAGACGAAGAAACTGGTAGTGGTGGTGGTGGTGCTCATGGCGATGGTGGTTTCCTCCAACTAAAAAAAAAGGTTAGAGAGACGAAGACGAAGCAACAAAAAAAAAAAAAAAAAAAAAAAGAAGAAGAAGATTACGATACACTCTCTGCCCGATTCACTAAGACAGAGACTTTGTTCTGTTTTTGGACAATAAGGGAGAGAGACATGCAAAACTGATCTGTGTCCCTTCGTCTCTAACTCTGCGAATCTCAAAGGTCTCTCTCTCTCTCTCTCTCTCTCTCTTTTTCTCTCTATACCTTTTTATCTCTGTTTATGAATCTGTCTTTGAGGGCTTTGTATGTTTTCAATCTCTTTGTCAAAAAATTTCCACTTTTTCTTGGTTCGATTTATTTGGTGTATCTGTCTTGTGGCGTGCGATTTTGGATGTTTTTTTACTTACTGATTTAGAAACTCTTTTGCTACAAATTTCTCACCTTTCAAGTCAACGCCTTTTTGCCTAAAGTGATGGCACAAATTTTAATTCTTGGTCGGAAAAAAAATTTCTAATTTCGACCAATCGTTGCTTCTGCTATCGTTTTTGGTTACCCAAGATAGTACGATCGAATCAGGTCTTTCGTTGTAGACTATTAAACAATTTACACCAATTTTAGAAAGTTCTTACTTCTGTTTATTTCTATTCTGGTTTTGTAATTTTTTTTCTTCACCCACTTGGATCATCATTAGCTTTAAATCTGCCTTCTGCATCCCTTTCTAAAAATCTAATCTTTTGAATGATTTTTTTAGGTTGTTTAAGAAGAAGACGTTTTGTTATGATGCATCAGATGAATAAGAAAGATTCAGCTACTCATTCCACTTTGCCATATCTTAACACTAGCATCTCTTGGGGACTTGTTCCTCCTACTGATTCCAATGTTGTTAACCGTCGCGGTTCTACTGATTCATTAAGCTTGAAGGTGGATTCAAGGCCTGGTCATGTACAGACCACTAAGCAAATTAGTTTTCAGGACCAGGACTCATCTTCTACTCAGTCCACTGGTCAATCTTACACTGAAGTTGCTAGTAGTGGTGATGACAACCCTTCCAGGCAAATCTCGTTTTCAGCTAAATCAGGTTCGTTTTAAAAGAATATCTAGAGTTTACTGAAAATATATTGATATGTGATCTTCTATGTTAAAGACTCTTGCTTGAAGTTTTGAGTTGATTTTGGTTGCTTATCTTATATTGCGTTCTTTGGTATATATGTTTTCTGCTTATGTCATTGACAAGAGAATCATCCTTTTGCCAAAAATTATTGTTATCTTCTCTCTGACTTGTCAGTTGTTTGTCTAGGATCTGAAGAAACTCAGCGGAAAGGGTTTGCAACTAATCCGAAATCAGGCTCCATGACAGCATATCCGAATATTCACTTTGCTCCTGCACAGGTAATATTGTAAATCTATATGAATATGTAATAATAGCAAGTTGTGATGGTGGACTGATGATATCTTGTATTATACATGATGCAGCCTAATTTCTCATATCACTATGCTGATCCACACTTTGGTGGTTTATTAGCTACAACTTACTTACCACATCCACAGGTTAGTACAACCCTTTGTTTCATACATCTTCTGCTTCTGGTATGCTTGCATTAAATTTGTTTATACTATGAAGCAGTCCCATGCTTATCCCTAGCAAAGAAATGGATTCCCATATTTTCTTTCAGCTTAATCTTTCCATCAGATCTCAAGACTCTTAATAATCTCTTTTGCAGACATGCAATCCTCAAATGGTGGGTACAGTTCAGGGTCGAGTTCCTTTACCAGGGGAGCTCACAGAAAATGAGCCGGTCTTTGTTAATGCAAAGCAATACCACGCAATCATGAGGAGGAGGCAGCAACGTGCCAAGCTAGAGGCTCAGAACAAGCTAATCAAAGCCCGTAAAGTATTTTACTTCACCTTATGAGCCAATACATACAAAAAGCATCTCTTTAAAACTGTTCTGCTCATCTTTGTTTTTCTTTTTTTTGCAACAGCCGTATCTTCATGAGTCTCGACATGTTCATGCTCTCAAAAGGCCAAGAGGGTCCGGTGGAAGATTTCTAAACACCAAAAAACTTCTTCAAGAGTCCGAGCAGGCTGCTGCTGCTAGAGAAGAAGAAAATGACAAGTCAGGCCAGCGTGATAACAAAAAGGCGAACATGTCAAGATTCGAAGCTCGTATGCTGCATAACAGCAAAAACCGCAGCTCAACTACTTCTGGCTCAGACATCACCTCTGTTTCTGACAGTGCTGATATCTTTGGACACACTGATTTCCAGTTTTCAGGTTTCCCAACTCAGACGAACCGAGCCATGCTTGTTCACGGTCAATCTAATGACATGCATGGTGGTGGGGACATGCACCATTTCTCTGTCCATATCTGAGACATTGAATCTTTGGTGCTGTGTTCGTGTTCCCACCAAAAGGGGAAGTCATCCTTGGCTACTAGTTCTTTCGCTTGTTGTAAACTTAAGTCTTTGTATTTCACATTATGTATGTGTGACATCCAAGATCTTCACTTTGAAAAACAACCAAGATCTTCACGTTGAAACACTCTATTATTGCCTTTTACCCTCTGTTAGACTGTTACTATGTATCTTTTGTGTAAACTAGTAATTTGGTTGTTCTAATAAACTTTCAATTCCTCTTAGTTTTCCTTCATGATTCATATGTTTGTTTTGTTCTTCATTTGTGTCGGCAATGGAGAAGTCTCCTTATTCTATTTGAAAACAATGAAGAAAAACACAGATTCTGCTTCCACTCCATTGATTTGTGTGTGTAGAGACACATTCGGATTCTTGAAATCTTTTACAATGTAGTTGACAATGTCTGAGATATATATTTAATGAAGAATCCAGTATATATTAGATTATGTCTTATTCTGTAGATACACTTCTTTGAAATTAAGAAAAGAGGTTGAAAGATTCTCTACTTTGAGGTCTCATATTTTTATCTGTCACTTAAGATACTTGAAAATATTACCATTTCTTCGACACGTTCATGAATATTTTTCTCAAAATATCAGGCCGTCTCTATGAATTATTTCCTATTTAAGAATTAATAGATTATTCTGGTAAGGTAAGAAGAAACGTAAGATTCAGCTCCAAAACACGTTGACTTATGTTATGTGACAGATGCACACTTGTGTAATTGTGTTCCTGAAATACTAATAACGATCATAATTTAACTTATGTCAAGAAAAAGACAGCATTGTGAAATATATAAAAGTCACAATCCTGTAAATCACTTTCTAAGTGATTCATGAATTACTAATTATAACATGTTGCCAAATCATATCTTGTCCTGTGTGCTTCCTTATTGATGTAAGACTGCAAAATTGCCAAATCAAGTCTTACAAGTCATCTTTTTAAAATTGCATTCATCTCACCTTACCGGTTTAGTAGTGCGGTTATGGTGAACCGATCCAAACCCGGAAACTGAATGAGGAAATCACATTTTTATTTATTTAAAAACAACTGAATTTTAACACATTCCTTACATATGACTGGAAAACAAATGAAATAGCAGCAGAACAGCTAGACAAGAAGAACAAGATAAGTAAGCAAAATTAAAGACATTTCCCATAAAAGATTCCTCTATGTGGTGGTTTTTTTCAGTTGTTATCACTATGATTTAGAGCAAAACCCGTCATGGTTCTTAGCTGAAAGCCGTTTCAAGAACTCGTAGGTAGTGATCATAGTTGTTGCAGACATTGACATTGAAGCACATCTTGGTCCCAATCCTCTATAACAAGCCGTCCATCCACCTTCCCTAACCAAGTTTCTTACAGTCTGTCCAATACTCGGTCCACGCTTCCCGTTGTTACTACTATTACTACTATCTTCCCCATCAAGAACCTGCAATCTCGTCTTGATTGTGTCGAGTGGCATTGTAATCAAAGCAGAAACACTTCCAGCAATCGCAGCACTAACTCCTTGAACAGCCATTATCGTTTTGGAGTCTGGTTTAATCGCAGTACTGTTGTTGTTCCCACTCTCTTCGTCTTTCTTGCAGACATAACACCCAATCCCACCCCAAACCATCCGCTGTGCAACAGAGTAAGAAGCCCACCAAACCGCATTAGACGGAGCATAAGTCAGAATAGATATCCCAAACCCTCTGTATAATCCCTTTGGTCCATCAGCACGAACAATCTTCTGAAATGCATCAAACCCGTTAACATAATTACACCTCGATGCATTGACAAGACCAGCACTTCCCTGAACCATAAGCCGTTGGCTCACCACATCAACAGGTGTCCAAACAAGCTGCGCAGCCATGGCAGCACTCAAACCTCCAACGGCATTAGCAACTGCAGAAGCTTTAGCCTCAGTGAAACCTAAGCTAACAGCAGCAGAGCCAACGTTACTCTTAGTAACCTCCAAGGCAGTCATGTACAAGGCACGAGCAGGGATTGTTCCCATCAAGGAAGTTCCAAATCCTCTGTACAATCCCCTTAAACCTTCATGTCTCACAAGGGTAAACGCAGTTCTGATACAAGAGCCTTGAGAATGACACACTTGCTGCCGTGTTTTCATCAAAACAGCAGGATAAAGAGCTCCAGAGACACCTGAAAACAAAGCAGCACCTAAAACGAAAAACTTGGATTTGTCAAGCATCTCCCAATTGATATCAGCTGGGATGTGAATCTCCTGTGCCGATTCTTCCTCGGCCGTACTTAGATTCATCTTCGCCACTTTTTTTAACCCAGCCCAGGAAATTAAAAAAACCCCCTTTTTGTAAACAAGGAACACAAAAATGTTCCAAAAAAAAAAAGAGTTATACAATCTCTCTATCTGTACACAACTTTTATCTAATCTCAAAGTCACCAACGTCGCAAATTTCTATTTACAATCAGACACTGTAACCTATCCCCAGGATTTAAAAGACCAAAATTTCTAAAAAAAGGTGAAAACTTTAGGATTCAACGACAAGGGAAAGAGGGAAACTTTTCACAAGGCAAAACTTAAACCAAGAGACGACGGCATTTTTTTCTCCTGTGGAACCATGTCTCGGATCCAAAACGATCACCAAAACCATGCGGATCTAACAACATCTTCGAAAACAGAACCGATTGTAAATCGACCTTACCCAAGAAACGATCATCCTCACCGGTAAGCGACAAAGAAAGAAAAAAATCTCACCGCAAAACCCGTATCCTTTACCCGGAGAATATCCAATAAGCAACCCAATACGAGACCGATGTAAAAAAAGGCGAGAGAGAGAGAGAGAGAGAGCTAGAGAGAGTAATCGCAAGAGAGCACACGCAAATGAGACCTTTAACAGTTTATACTGTTATCGAGCAGACTCTTCTAGGGTTCCGTTTTTTTTTGTTTCCTCTGTTAATAAACCAAATTCAGATCCCGGTATATCTATAACCGGCTTGTATTTTCCGGTTCGGTCCAACAAGTTCTTTTCTTTACCAAAAAATTCAACAAAATTTACCGGTTCATCAACGTAACAAAGAAAACTAACCGGAAATTTTTAGGTTTTGAAACAATCGTGTATCATAATCAGGTTGTAATATAATATTTCCACATACTGTGCAAAGTGCAAACACTAATACTAATAGATTGACAAATCTGTTTGCTTAAATTTAAGATTGAAATAAAAGATTTTTATGATCGAATATTGAAAGCATTTATTAAGGAAATAAGGAAGATTTGGTTAAAATATATATATAAAAAAAAATCGGATGCTGGCAGGTGACACGTGTCAATCATGACTAAGGATTAGAAGAAAGCGACAAAATGGGAGCACAGAGAACTCTTAGAAGGAGAGGATTGACGGCGGAGATACAGAGAAGCATAAAAGTAGTCATCGAAACAAACGGCTGAGATCTTCTTCTCTGATCAGACCCAACAGAGGAGAGAGAAAATGGATCCGCTTTTGTGATTTGGATAATATGACGTGGCGTCCATATCCTTGGGCCGTTGTGCAAGAGGCACGTGATCTGTCACGTGACCTCCCGATTCCTTTTTAGTTTTTACAGTTCCACCACTTCCACTATATAGCCAGCAGCCCCAGCCTCGAGCTTCTTGTTATATTATTATTTTTTTCCCAAAAAAAATAGATAAATTATAGATTTATCAGTTCCTAGAAATGCTAAATTTTAAGAACAGTAGTGGTGGTGGTGGTCCTTGAACAAGATGATACCAAACACCAACAGAAAATAATTATCTGTCGTTGTATCATTTACTGACATTACTTACTTGATAAAAGAATACTACTACTAAGTAGCCTTGGGGGTTTCACATATTTATTTTAGTAACTAGTATAGTATTTGTAAAATACCCAGTACCCAAACATTTCTTTTTGGATGCACGTTTGATTACATCGTTAATTCTTATCTTCAACGGATTAGATGTTAAAGCTTGTCGACACACTGGTCCAGAGCTGTTCTGCCAAAGATTCTTCTTCGCATAATTAATGTTTACACGAATTTAAGACTGATTCCAACAATGTGATTTGATTCCAAAAGAAAAAAGAACGTTAAAACTGTGATGGGCTTGACCAACCATGGTCAATCCGATCCTAATATGTTTGGTTCGGTATGGACTGACCAAATCTCTAATTTAACCCACTAATTTTAAATCTCGCACAACGCGCCGGCGAATAAATCATGTTTATTAGGAGATATAATATGAAGAGTTCTTTTGTCAAACAAGACCATTTGCTTAGAGATTTTTCTATAAATCAATGCCAAAAGAACCAATCTCCGGAAGGAAACATTAAACTTGGAGATACGAGAAACGAATTCCCAAACTAGTAGTAGTGTTTAAAAAAATTAAATCCAAAATATCTTATCGTTTGTTATATTATCTCTACTTCTTTACTCTGTTCCAAACATTTTTCAACCATATTTTAGAACTTCATCTGATTGATTATATTTTTGGTTTGCAGATGTTGAGGCTTTAGTTCTTAATTATCTGACTATGCATTACCAAAATTCATTGCTACAATGTAGAAACTGAAACTTGTGTTTATCATAATCACGGTCTTGATCCTGCAAATTGCAAAATTAACTAATTTGTCGTGTCTCAGCTCATTACCTAACCTGATGCGGATCAGATTCGAGAAAGTTTCAATCACTCTGCTTGACTGATAGAATGGCCCCTCTCCAAAGCCAAAGAGATGTGTTATATCTAACACATGAACAAGCAACCAAAGAGATAAACTCTGTTTTGTCCAATTTCAAGTCTACTCATTCATAAGATGCTTAGGGCATTACCAACGCTGAGAGATTGTATGAGACTCTTCAATCGATTATTATTTTTTTAATCGATTAATTTAATTATATTATTATAAATAAATTATTTATTTAAATTTTAAATAATAAAAATAAAAACTAACTAATCACATGATAACAAATGGCGAGAAACGTTTCTTAGGGCATTTACAACGGAAGAACTCTTCCAGTTACTCAAAAAAAAATATATATATATATTTTATTTAGTAACTAATAAAGAATTGACAGATATAGGATTATTTTAAGTAACGTTTGTTCTGTAAGGAATTTGAGAACCGTTCTTCCTGCTTCTCTCTCTATTTTATATTATTTTATTATTTTTTAATAAAAAAATTTTGTGTGAGTAACTGGGTGAGTAACACCACTGTAAATGGTCTTATATCTTTAAAACAAGGGACGACTCTTCCTTTTCAATTTTTTTAATTATTATAATTGTCCTGGAAAGCCCCCGTTGGAGGTACTCTAAGGTCTACAAATACAAGAAGGAAAAATAACTAAATCACACATTGTCCTACTAACAAGGAAACATGGGGTGAAGTGGAAACATGGGAATAAGGTTCCTAAAGCTAATGGAATATTAAAGTCGAATATTACAATAGCAATAAACGTGAAATTCTTTTCTTCTACTCTTCCTTGACCGATTCCTGCTGGTTCAGTCCTTATATTTGGTATTGATTTTCTCACTCGAACCGGTAGACTCCCATCATTGACATCCCCCAATTGCAACTTATAAGTCATGACAAGTTGCCTTTATGATTGTGTCACGTTGTGGAGACTGTCACCGAGACAGAAGTTACTGTTTCTGAAATGCGACGAAGAAACTGTGGTCTTGTGGAAAAGATTCAAAACAAAGATGAAGAATTTAATAATCACAGAGGAAGAAACAGAACAACTTGCTTCAACTGTTCTAAATTTCAATTTGCTTTCGTGTGTGAGGTTTTTCATTTTTTGTAAGAATTGAGATATTAGATATATACATAGATATGATATGTTACATTACATCTATGTATGCAAGGAAAAAAACAAGAAACAAACAATGACGATACAAAAATGGTAGAAACTGAAACCAGAGGATCAAAACACTGGTTTTGGAAAATACAGAGAAGTGTTTTGGTCATTTAAAAAGCTTTTTTTCAGTTTTTGTTATTTATTATTACTAGGTATGGAGCTGCGATATCGCGGAGAACTCAGTTTAGTAAAATATTTATTACAAAAATTCTTTAATTAAATTTATTTATTAAACTATTGGGGTTCCTAAACTATTTAATAAAATTTTCAAAAACATATAAATTTTTGAAACATTCTTTATATCTTTATTGAAATATATTCTTAAAAAAATAATCTTACCTTCACGTATGATTAAATAAATAATTATCAATGCTACACAAATCAAATTGAACAAATTTTTACGATTAACTGCCATGAGATAACATTGCAGTCGTGTTATTTCGTTCGCTTTTATTCATCGTAATCTTTCGTTCACATCTTTTCAATGTAACTTTTTATCTGTATCTTTTCGTCGTAATTTTTCTTAAAATATTTTTTAATTTCTGAAAAATAAAATAATGCAATCTACAGTTGTCTTCTCTTCTTAACCTTACAGTCATATTTTTTATATATTTTATGAACCGTTACAACTTATTCTCTTGTTGTCAAATATGATATGTAAATGATTATATTTTTAAATTTCTTTTCTTTTTTTTTGTTTTAATGATAAAATTATGAATACATTGTATAAGACACTATAAATCTCTTAAATATATAATCATATAATAAATTACAAATATTAAAAATATTAATTGAAGACCATTCTTAAAATGACATAATGATTTGTTTAAATTCATTTCTATTACTTATTTTAATCTTTTTTAGCATAACTCAAACATATTTCTATTTCCGAAATCGATTTTTACTTCATAAAAAATGAATATAAATATTACTATTCAGTCAATCAGTAAGAAAATTACCAATCCTCTCAAATTTGAATATAACTAAACAGAAAATTATCACATTTTTTATTTATTTGAATCAAAACTCAGTTATATATTCATATAAAAAAAAGAATACATCTATTTTCATAAAGGCAGTATTATAAATGAATATATAATACAAACAACTATCGTTTTATAGATGAAACATATTTTTATATAAAGCAACCTATAGTCATTAAACATTTTGGCAATTATAATATAATATATATATATATGGTTAATCCAATATTGAATGTACTTATTACTTATTTTTCTCCGCGTAAGATGCTGGTTAATTATCTCGAGTCACACATAAATAAATAATATAATAAATAGTTAGAACTTATAACAATAATATTTAGGTGTATGATATAGCATCACAATGTGCGCGTCTAAGGAAGATGGTCGGCCAAGGACGGTCGGGTTCATTGCTCTCACACATTCATCTTTTTTTTTGGCAGTCAGAATCCAAAACCTTTTCAAACTTTTATAATATTTCATATTCAGTATCTTTTGTTGTTAAGATTTCAGTTTGAGTGTATTATGACTAGAACTAAATATACAAATTCCCTTAACCTATATGAAGTAGTAGATAAGTCTTTGTCGTCAAGATAGTTTATTGGACAATCATGTCAACCGTCAATCTTTCTGTTGATCACCGGTTTTCTATCTCCCAATAAACTGAATATTCCCAACTGTAGAAAATATAATAGAACGAACTCTGATAATTTATTTTTATTTTTACCTTGATATTTCATAATCAGATTTTTTTTTTTAAATAGAAATATAGAAATCCATATTGTTATCTATAATACAATTAGTTTTATAATAAAAAAAGCATAGAGTAGACAAATATATATATATATATATAAATATACTTGTGACAACAAAAATAAACAAACATATACGAGCCAATATGCTCTCATTTTATGAAAAACCAACTTGAACCACATTTTTTAACAGCTAAAAATAAAATTTTCGGTTTGGATTCATACCAATAGAATGATAACCCTCGATGAATAGATGGTTGTATACCTAGAGACTGAATATAATTAAATATTACAACGATTAACAAAAAATATCAAACTGCAATAAATTTTTCACAATGATGAGATGTCATTTCTAACAAATTCTCTTTTAACTAATACAAAATATAAAGAAAATTTGAATACAATGATGAGAAGTTATTTATATATAGATTTCTAAAGATGTAAACATTTGAATAGACACAACTGTTTGTAAAAGACACAACTCTATATTCAACAAACGCAACTTTTTAGAGAGATGCAACTGTAAATTTTTTTTTGTCAAAAATATAAAATAAAGAAAATTTGAATACAATGATGAGAAGTCACTTATATATAAATTTATAAAGATGTGAACATTGAATAGACACAACTATTTGTAAGAGACACAACTCTACATTTAACAGACGCAACTTTTTAGAGAGATGCAACCGTTAAAATTTTCTGTCAAAAATGTACTTTTTTTACAGACGCAAATTTTTAGATATATAATATATATTTTACGAAAAGGTACAACGAAAAATTGCAACTATTTTTGGCATATTTTCAGATTGTTATTATTATATTTGAATACAATGAATACAATTTGAATACAATGATGAGAAGTTATTTATATATAGATTTCTAAAGATGCGAACATTTGAATAGACACAACTGTTTGTAAAAGACACAACTCTATATTCAACAGACGCAACTTTTTAGAGAAACGCAACTGTAAAAAAATTCTGTCAAAAATATAAAATAAAGAAAATTTGAATACAATGTTGAGAAGTCACATATATATATATAAATTTATAAAAGATGTGAACATTTGAATAGACACAACTGTTTGTAAGTAAGAGACACAACTCTACATATAAAAGATAAAAGATGTAACTTTTTAAAGAGATGCAACCGTTAAAATTTTTTGTCAAAATATATATATTTTACGAAAAAGTACGACAAAAAATCGCAACTCTTATTGGCATTTTTTAGATTGTTATTATTATATAGATTAAAGGGCTTAAACTACCTCTCCGCTACCGCCAATGTCGTCCATGTCATTGTCAAGATCAAGATCGTCTAGGAAACGGTTTGGAACAGCGGGAACTGTGGCTTCAGAGATGATCTGCATGATTGTGTCAAGGCTTTGCATTGGCTGTTCAGGCTCCTGAAATTGGTTTCCTGTGTTGCTCTCGTCCATTAGATCAGCTGGGAGATTCTTCATAAACCAATCATGAGTTTTGATCTCTGAAATGCTTATCCTCCGTAATAACAATAACCATCAGAAATGTTATTTCGTCGGTGGTTGATGATTAGAGACGAAAAATGGGAATGACTTACGGTAGCAGGATCAGCCACGAAAATTCTTGAAATTAGATGACAGCATTCAGGTGAAATCCGTATGTCTTCAGGGATTGAGTATTTAACGCTAAGGATTCCCTGTGTTTCAGATCATAAAAGAGAATAAGAGGAACATCAAGAGAAGAGATAAACAAAGAAACAACGTTTTAAGAGGTTACCTGTATTGTTTTCCGATAGTCTCTTGGCTCTTCTGGATCTTCAAACGGATAAGCTCCAACCAACATGACGTATAAGGTTACACCGCATGACCATACATCTGCAATCTGGTATTTGTAGCACTCGATTATTCATCCTGTGGAAAAACAGAGATTACAGAGTAAATACTATACTCTGAAAGCCTTTACCTTGCCATCATCTGATCATCATATTCCTGGCCAAGCAGTACCTCTGGAGCAATGTATGCAGGAGTACCGACAGTTGACTTTGGTTGTGAATGAAGAACAGATGACTGTCAAAAGCAAAATACTATTGCTTATAACAGACAATTGAACAAGTATATGTAGCTAAGCAAAGTTGTAATACATCACAAAAACCGAAAAATAAACATAGACAGGTTAGCATAAGAATAGAGGAACCAAAACCTGGTACCAAAAGGATAAAACTTTGTGATAAATAGTACACCTTAGAATATCCAAAATCACAAATTTTCAAGCGAGGAGCAGGACTCCCATCCAACAATATATTCTCCAGCTTCAGGGTCCCGATGGCAAATTCGCTTCACAACACATGAATTAGCAGAGTTTTAACAAGTGCAAATTAACGAGAATATTAGTCCCTAGGCTACATGACCATGGAACACTTTCTCTACATACCATTGCATGACAATAACTGACTCCAGATATAAGCTGCTGAAAGAAGAATCGAGCCTGTACAAGAAGAAATCAAGGATCAAACCTGAATTTCCGAAAGAGAATTGAACTAAAAGCAATGCAAACCTCATCTTCACTAAACCGTCCTGCATTGCGAATCCGCTCATAAAGTTCGCTTCCAGAAGCGTATTCCGTTATGATAGCCAGATGAGCCGGCATCAAAATGACCTATCCTCAAGTATAAGAAACAGTGTAAAGAGTCAATGGCTTCTTAATAAAAGGCAAAGATAAGAACTAAAGAAAGTGTTTAATTATATAGTACCTCTTTAAATCTGACAATATTAGGATGCCTTAATGACCTGAGCTTAATTATTTCCCTTTGAACGTTTTCATTAATCTGCAACTCCCATAGTTAGAAGCATTCAGCAACAAGTCATTCACAACTGTCCTAATCTACAAAAGCAGAATAACTGAAAGAAAACTCACAAAAACCAACAAAATAATCCTATCAATATTGCTTCTTAGAATAACACCTATATCAAAACTTAAAATCATCATTCAATTGTTGAGAATCAGGATGCTCACATCTTTAAAACCACAACATTAAAAAAGGTCAATACACACACTCAAAGCATAGTCATCATCTGTAAAAGAAGCTAACTTCACATACCAAACCACTATATCTGGAAAGTGCAAACTAAACCAAACACTACAAACAATCACTGAACTAAATAAATACAAAACATCAACTTCCAAAAATAGAAAAACTAAAGGGGAAAAAAGAAGAAGAAGAGATTTAATTAAATTAAAAAAAAAAAAAAAAAAAAAAAAAAAAAAAAACCCTTGTCTCCTTTCTCGATGTACTTAACAACAACAAGCTCCTTAGAGCATGTTTATCGGTCATACTGGGATGAGGATGAGGCTAATAAAAAATCAAAAAGTAATAAAAAGTTGATGAAAGAGAAATAGATAAGGTCTCTGCCGAGACCCGTTAAGACACCCTCATATCTTACTTTCGCTAAATGTCATGTTTTGATTGGTTGATTTTCTAAAAACAAATAAAACTTAAATTAAATGATATTATGTTACTAAAATATTATTTCACAACCCATTTTCATGGGATGACCGATAATTGTGCTCTTAGTGAGTTTGTCTCTCATAAGCTGAGCAAGTCCGAAATTATCAGACTCAATATCATTAACGAAGTCATATCGATCACTATCGTGCACAATCGGCATATCCATAGGTCCTGCTGTGGTGGTCACTGGAGCTCGATCCATCTCTTATAAGAAGACCAAAAAAAAAAAAGAATTTGTGAGAAGAGAATATGTTGTTGTTATTAAGTCGTTGAAATCTAAGAAGAAGAAAGATTCGAGAAATGGAAGAATATCTTCAATAGCATCCTTCATCTCAGATATATTACCTTGAATGGAAACCGTGCCACTAAGCGGTGTACGGTCTAGTTCACAGGCACGTCTCCCTTTCACCATATGACTTTCAAAGAAGCAGCAACATGCAGTCCCGGCCTGTCGTATTGGAGTTTCCAGTTGCTGCGGAGACACTAAACATCTTACAGATGTATCCGTCGAAGGAGAAATCAGTATATTGTTGTCGTCTCTTACAGGCAAGGCAGGTCACCTATCCTTTAGTACCGAGCAACATATCCCAGATGAGTCCATGTTCACATCAAATCTTTACGGTTTCAGAACACTCGACATCATGCGGTCCAACTACAGCAAGTGTGGTGCTTCTTTCACATGCTATAGCTTTTCAGACTTCCCCATCTTGACAGAATTAAATCTACTCAACTTTAACATTTAGTCATCCCCGACGACATTGGTCAGCTGGTTTCCTTGGAGAAACTAGACCTCAGCGGAAATGATTACAAGGGCTTACCAACATCTATGAGAAACCTTTCCAAGTTAAAGTATGCCAGGCTTTGTAACTGTCGGGAGCTTAAAGCATTACCAAGACTACCTCAGGTGGAAATACTCATACTCTCAGACTGTGTTAACCTCAAGTCATTTATGGGAATATCTGTAGAGGAAGAGCCGAGCAGGTACAGTTTGCTTGACCTTTCCCTCGACAACTGTAAAAGTGTTGAATCGCTATCGGCTCAGCTTGTTCACTTCACCAACTTAAGAGGGTTAGACCTCAGCGGTCAGGAATTTGAGTCGGTGCCTACGGGGTTAAAGATCTACACTCGCTACTAACTCTCAGCCTTAATAACTGCAAGAACCTCAAATCATTGACAAATCTCCCACTGAGCCTCAAATGTCTCAATGCACATGGCTGCAAGTCATTGGAAACTGTTTCGGTTTCCAAAAATCATTCTTTAGAGAAAGTTGATCTTGGGCATTGCTTGCGTTTGAAGTTAGATACTCATCTAATCAGTTAGCTTCAAATCCATAGAAGCAATGAGGTAAAGCTTTCGGCACTCCCACTTGTACATGAGAATCATAGCATGTAAAGCCAATTTAATTATGTGAGGCTTTTAATTTGTTTTTCTTCTTGTAGGTATCATCACAATGCGGCTGCAGCTTATATCAACCAACAAAGAGCTTCCTAGTAATCCATCCCGTGCAGATTTGTGCAGCCATTGTGCCTCTCGGTTTTGCTGCCATTGTCATGGTGTTATGTCTTGATTTGTTGCCTTTTCATTAATCTTTCTGGCTAATCTCCAGACCATATATTACATCAACCATTCCAAGACATACTATTTTTATGAGAAAATAAAACTACTTCAAGTTACATATATAACCTCATGACCATATACAACCAGCATTTGTCTTCAACTCAGTCTTATTCTTATACTGAAGTTGCATAATCCTTCACAAATCTCGTTTTCAGCAAAGTCACGTTAGTTTGTAAGATTCTCTGGTTTTACTCAATTCTTGATCCTTATCTGATTTTAAAGAAGGTAAAAGACTCTTTTGCTTGGTGTTTTGACTTTTTTTTTTTAATATTAGTTGTCTTAATAAAAGGAAATAAGGCAGTATTCTACAGCTAGACAAGAACGAGATAAACTTTTTTTCACACTGGTCAAGTGGTCCATCCATGTACTTACTGTATCTTTTGACCCAGTCCGTATTAAAAAGTAAACTCATGCATGACTCTTTGATGTTCAAGATTTCATTTTCCTATTTCCTAGTGTGGTAGTAGTACAATTTGTATTCCTTGGGAATTTGGAACAATTAGAAAAGAAAAAGATTTTTTATTGGAATACTTTTTTAAGTTATAAAATGAATTTGTCAGTGACAAAGGAGTCGTCAACTTCGTTCTTCTCTCCAATCAAACGCGTCACTTTACTCTCTCTCTCTCTCACTCATAATGGCCTCACTCTCTTTTCTCCACTCAGCCACCTACTTACCTTCCCACTCTGAAACCACACTCAAACCTCACTCCTCCGCCGTCTCCTTAACCGTCCGATGCACCATCTCCGCCACTCCTCCCTCTCCTCCACCTCCTAAACACCGCCGTTCCCCCGATGAGAACATCCGCGACGAAGCTCGTCGCCGTCCTCACCAACTCCAAAACCTCTCCGCACGCTACGTCCCTTTCGACGCTCCACCTTCTTCAACCGAATCCTACTCCCTCGACGAGATCGTCTACCGTTCACAATCCGGTGGTCTCCTCGACGTCCAGCACGATTTCGCCGCCTTGAAACGCTACGACGGAGAGTTCTGGCGTAAACTCTTCGACTCTCGCGTCGGCAAAACCAATTGGCCGTACGGATCAGGCGTTTGGTCTAAGAAAGAATGGGTTCTCCCCGAGATCGACGATGACGACATCGTCTCTGCTTTCGAAGGCAACTCAAATCTCTTCTGGGCTGAGCGATTCGGTAAACAGTATCTTCAGATGAACGATCTATGGGTGAAACATTGTGGAATCAGCCACACTGGCTCGTTTAAAGATCTAGGCATGACTGTTCTTGTTTCCCAGGTCTACCATCTTTAACAAAGCTTACAACTTTATTATCCTCTGTTTTGCAATTACAACTTTATGATGCTTCTTATTTCTCAGGTGAATCGTCTCCGGAAAATGAACAAACCAGTTGTTGGAGTTGGATGCGCTTCCACTGGAGATACCTCCGCTGCTCTATCCGCTTACTGTGCTGCCGCCGGAATCCCGTCGATCGTGTTCTTACCGGCGGACAAAATCTCCATGGCTCAGCTTGTTCAGCCGATTGCAAACGGAGCGTTTGTGCTTAGTATTGACACTGATTTCGATGGATGTATGCATTTGATCAGAGAAGTCACGGCAGAGCTTCCGATTTACTTGGCGAACTCTCTCAACAGCCTCCGTCTCGAAGGACAAAAGACGGCGGCGATTGAGATATTGCAGCAGTTCAACTGGGAAGTTCCTGACTGGGTCATTGTTCCTGGAGGCAATCTTGGTAACATCTATGCGTTTTACAAAGGGTTTCATATGTGTAAAGAGTTAGGTCTTGTTGATAGAATCCCTAGGCTTGTTTGTGCTCAAGCTGCTAACGCAAATCCACTTTACTTGCACTACAAATCTGGTTTTAAAGAAGATTTCAATCCGTTGAAAGCAAACACTACTTTTGCTTCTGCGATTCAGATCGGTGATCCTGTTTCGATTGATAGAGCTGTGTATGCGTTGAAGAAATCTAATGGAATTGTTGAGGAAGCTACGGAAGAGGAGTTGATGGATGCAACAGCTCTTGCTGATTCTACGGGGATGTTTATTTGCCCGCATACAGGTGTGGCATTGACGGCATTGATGAAGCTGAGGAAGTCTGGAGTTATAGAAGCTAATGATCGGACTGTGGTGGTGAGTACAGCTCATGGATTGAAGTTTACGGAGAGTAAGATTGATTATCATTCCAAGAACATTAAGGAGATGGCTTGTAGATTGGCAAATCCACCAGTTAAGGTTAAGGCAAAGTTTGGTTCGGTTATGGATGTTCTCAAGGAGTATCTTGCGAGCAATGAATCTAAGTGTTAAATAATAAGCTTTGTTTTGTTTGTGTTTCTCGGCAACCATTATTTGTATCTAGGGCATCTATCTTCAGGTCCTATGATATTGTTGGCTTGTTATTAGAGGAAGTAATGAAATTGCGTTTCTTTGGACTTGTGAAATTGAAGGACTTGTTAGTTCCATGATCACATCAAAGTACAACTGACTTTTACATGTGCTCTAACGAACTCACGAGACCTGTCTCCTTAATCCTTATATGTATACATATATATATTTTTTAATCTCTTTCTCTTTCAGAAAAAACTAAATCAAAATTCTAATTTCTTTCTTAAAACCAAAAGAACTCAATATTGAGTTCACTTTAACACTGGGACAAAAACTTAACTAGAACATAAGTAATAAAAAAATGTTGCATTGTATCACAAGTTAAAAAATAAACGCTACATATCTTCTACTTCTTACTTGAGGGAGTAAAACTAGTTCGAGGAGCAGCCTCTTCCTCGCATCACCAAAGCTTCAACAGTATCTACAACGGCCAATAGAGCCACAACGGCCGGGAAAAGGCCAACTACTTCCACTGCGAATTGGTTCAGCCTCACCAACTACAAGATTCCATCCTCCCACGTCATGTCTACGAAGTTTCAACGCCTTCTCTGCTCCTTGTTTCAGATCAATGTAAGCATATCCCAAGGAAGCACCGGTTTGACGGTCTGCGGGAACAAATACGCGTGTAATCTCCTCAAAAGAAGAGAAATAACTACTCAATGCGCTCTTGATATCATCCACAGGAATGGAAGTGTCAAATCCCCTAACAGAGATCGTTTGACCATTGCCACCAACAGAGGATGGAGAAACTTTAGCAGCTGCTGGTATGGTAAACGCAGCTGGCTTGGCACTTGCAGCAGGTTTATTTGCAGGTTCCTCAGAAGAAGATGGTTCATCCTCAGACGAAGTGGTCTCTGTCTCGCTGTCAGAAGCAGCCTCAGCAGGAGGCTTCATGGCAGGAACTTTCTTACCCTTTACTGCGATCAAAATCGCCTGTAGATCTGCCTTCGTTGCCAACAAATCCACTTTTGCTTCCAGCCGCTGAAGACGATCAGCGATTCCTTTCATAATCTCCTTCATCTCAGATTTTTCCTTCCGGGGATGAGCAATTATCACATCTTTCTTCGGCTTCTTCAGATTCACTTTGGTCTTTAAATCATCTACCGGCTCCCTCTTGAGTTCTTTCAAAGACTTTGTGGCCTTAATCACGGCAGGAGTTGCTTCACCTTTGGTTGCGGATCTCTTGCTAGACTCAGCCATGGAGAAGATGAGAAGAAAAGAGAGAAAAGAGCGATTCTAGCCCTAGCTTGTTGCTTAAGATAATATATATTAGGTTTAAAAAAATATAAAATGCTTCTTTAGAACGCTAACGCAGCTTCTTTGTAACGCAACATAGGTAAGAGTTGTGTTTATTTATGTATACACCACAAGATTATACGTATAAGAAAATTTAATAAATGTAAAGAAAAAACAACACAATGTAGTAAGCCAAAAAATGCAACCAAAATAAAAAAACCAACGATACAAAAAAAGCCCATTAAGAAAGAAATAAACTCTATACGCTTGGGCTAAGGCCTGTAACCCGTTTAAGATCCGGATTCATCGAGTCCGGGTTCGGGTCCTAAATTGGATCTCCCTCTTTTGGCAGAGTTCATCTTCTCCAATTTGAGTCCAGCTCTGAATCTCGCGATGAAATCATCGGCTTTGGTATCTACGTCGGGGCTCAGACAGAACATACTCCCACCGGCCGACTGAGCTACATCCGACTCATCGGGTTCGTCGGAGCTTATGCTGATGTCACTAGCCATCCTGACGTAATCTCCACGCTTGACAAATTTCCAAGCCGGCATTTTAAACGGCGGAGGAGGAGGCGGCGGCGGGATCGGTAACAATGGAGATTCGCTTCCTGTGCCTATGAATTGAGTAACTCTAGCTGGCGGATTCGGTTTAGATGTCCGTGATTCCACTGGAGCTTTGCGGAGCTTCGTGATTGATGCTCGTGATTCATATCTCCGTTCAGGTGGTGGCGGAGGAGGAGGAGGCGGTGGATTTGAATTGTTGGTTCTTTTGCTTTTACCTTTTTTGGATGAGAAAAGCCCTTGTAAGAAAGGTGGTGGAGGCGGTGGCGGAGGCGGCGGTTGTGGCATTGTATAGACCAATGGAGGATCGGAGCCGAAGAGTAAATCGAGTCCGTCGATGCTCTGTTGTCTCTGCTTCTTCTTCTTCCTCCGTAACGCTATTAGAAACTCTTTGGTTGCTCCTCCTTTCTTCTTCTCCTGTTTACTGCTCTTCTGATACACACTCGTCGGAGGCGGGATCGGAGTTATCGGAGGCGTCGCCACCGCCACAAATTCATCTCTCTCTTTCTTATCTTCCTTTGGAGGAACATCTTGGTACACTCTTTTAGTCTTCCTCTTCGATTGCTTAGGCTGTGGGGGAGCACGTGGCGGAGACGGTGGAGGAGACGGGATATACGGCGGAGCAGATGGCACTGTTAGCTCTTCTTCTACTACTTCAGCTTCGGCCGTCGCAACAACCTCAACTTTCTCAGCTTCGGAACCGTTGCTTTGTACTTTTCTTCCTTCTCCGTTGCTGCCTTCGCGGTCTGGTTGAACTACATCTTCCGGCGGTGGTTTAGCCTCCTCTTGCCAGTTTCTGTAACTTTGATTAGGATAGATCGGATCTGTATCTTCATAACGGCATTTACTTACACGTGTATCATCGTAAAATCTCCAGCGTTCATCGTCTTCGTATTCCCGGAGCCTCAGATCTGGATACGAGCTAACACTCCTTAATCTACTAAACCTCTTGTACACCGTCTGATCACCACCACGATCATCGAGCCAATAACGCGGTGTGACACCTCCTCGATCGATGATGGACGGCGAGTTGGAGAACTCGTTACTGACGTCTTCTTCTTTGTTATGATTGGTTTCGTCATTATTGGAGTTGCGGCTGAGGAAGCCGCAAAGGACGGCGAAGAGTACGAGAACGAAGTTGAGATAGTCCCAGCTTCTACGGACTAAATGAGGTCGAAAAATCTGTGAAACAGAGGAGAAGAAAGGAGGGATAATGAAGAAGACTATGAGGATGGCAGCTGCTCCGGCGAAGAATATTTGAGTGGCGACGGTGGTTGCACGGCCGCCGAGACTTGCGGTGCGGCGGAAGTAAGTGTTGCTGTTACGGCGTGATTGGAGCCAATACGGCGTAGACGCGTCTCCGTCTTCTTCTTCCATACTACTCTTTTCGTTTTGTTTTTCTAGTACTATTTTGGCTTTTTGAGAAAGACAACTTTTTATTACTAGTTTGGAGTGGTTGGCTTACGATGCTGTGTGATGTGTTGCTTTTATGCTTTGTAAATGCTTGGGGAACTGGGTTTGGTCTCTTTTTTATATATATGAATATTTGTGGATTTACTAACAACAAATATTCACAAATACCTTTCTAACAACAACAAAAATACGTCTTTGTCTTGGTCTTGGAATATTTAGATATGTTATTTGACATATTTTTATTAGAAAAATAATCGGATAATGAACGTATTTTCGTCGAAAATATAATGTCAAAAAATTCATTTATATATAAAACGTAGAGATACATTTTCACATTTCATGTAGAGGATATCTAAATTCTAAACAGATGTATGTATGTTCAAATTTAGTACTTGTAGTTTACTCAGTAGATCTGACCAGTTCTTGAGTTCGAATCTCGACAAAAAAAAAAAGAGATAAATTTGTTTACATTATATGTGCGGGATATGTATGTAGTACTACTGTATACTTTATAATTGATTACTTGTATAAATAAATATTGCAACCGTCACAAACTATCCATTAAAAAACTGAAAAAAATTCATATCCACGAAGTCTAAAAATCCACATTTTCGAAACTTGATACTTAGTTAATCATTAAAATCCGAATAAAACTTTGGTAATCCCACATCATATATGTAGTTTTGTTGGGAGATTTTCTGGTTTTGTTTTAATTTTCAATGACTTCTAAGATAAGCTGGAAAAATGGTGGTATTTGCTTGTGAAAGTTGGAAATGGAAATTCAAAGTCCCCTACCAATAATACAGCTGGATTACATGTAGCAAATACATTTTGGTACGTCAAATAATCAAATTGTTCAACGGAATCATATGTCTAACGTATTAATAAACACGTTTTCTATATGAAGCAGCTGATGCATAATTAGTCTTTTTAATATCTAATTTAGAATAATAAACTGCTAAATGTTTTCTTTATATTATCAAAAATAATATATTTATATACCTACCGTTTAGATCAATGGAAGAGGGCCGGTGTTGTCGTGGCTTTCACAAATGGCTAAACCGTCAAATGCAATATACATATGAAATATTAATTTCTTGATAACTTATCTAAAAATGAATACGTACTTTCTTTTACAATCCAGTGTTTACGCGGTGCCAAACTGCCAATGATTAATAGCTTTCTAATACACTTACGGTTTCACACGTCACCACCACATTTGTAATTGATTTCTATTCTACCCCAAATTAGGAAAAGAAATATTGACATTTCGTACGGTATGAATGAATGTAAGATGATTAAGGTAAGTTACGGATTAAATACAAAAAAGGAAAAAAGAAAAAAAGAAAAACGTGAACGGCAGGTTCCTGCGCGGGCAAAGCCCACATGATTTCTAGTCATGCCCGATAACCACTCCGGCACGTCCACCTTTTGTTTATTTTACTGCTTTACCACTACTTAACTCAACCTTGAATCACTTGGATCCAAAACACTAAAAATTCGGTGTCAATGTAAGTTATGGAAATGTAAAGAAAATCAGTAGAAAAAGGATAGTAAAAAGAGAAAAGAGAAATGCAAGAAGGTTAATGTGACAATAGTCTCAATTACAATTTCAATGGCCACATCTCAAAACTATTACAACATATTCATCTCTACTTTAATACCCAACCAAAAAAAAGCATATTTTTTGCCTATTTCTTCTTCTTATACATACGAATCCCAAAGTTTCATGAGAAAAAAAGGAATGTACTTATAATTAGCTATGCATCATCTTCTTAATCTTCAGTCTTCTCCTCCCCAACCCGCATTTCCATACCTTCTTTTTTCTTTTCCTTTTCTTTCCCCAACCCCTCTAAC
Source organism: Camelina sativa (assembly GCF_030686135.1). Classification (NCBI taxonomy): domain Eukaryota; kingdom Viridiplantae; phylum Streptophyta; class Magnoliopsida; order Brassicales; family Brassicaceae; genus Camelina; species Camelina sativa. The sequence goes on along the minus strand of NC_141886.1, from coordinate 24,363,614 downwards.
AATATTGAGTAAATATAATATGTAAAAACTTGTCGACATTAGATCCTTAACGATCTAAACTTACCCCCAGTTAAAAAAAAAAGTAAGTAAGCGTACTGTTTGTAATTAAGCTTCAAGTTCTGGTCTTGAACTTTCTTTGAGCTTTCAAGTCAATCACAATGATGGATATGTTGTCTTTACTTCCTTTTTGAATAGCAAGCATGGAGAGGTAATCAGCCGCCGCTTGGCAAGCTGGGTCAGTTCCTTTGCCTCTCTCTGCTATAGGTGGTGCACCGTTCTTCTTGTGCCACATCAAGATCCGTCTCCTAGCCATTTCGCAAGCTTCTTGGTTGTTCATTACATCCCAAAGACCATCACTGGCTAGTATGAGACACTCATCTTCTCTTGACCTCGGCATGAATGTTACTTCCGGTTTTGGGATCACATATGGCTTCAGATATCTGTCACCTGCATAGGTCCAGAGGAGGAAAAAAACGCCGAGGATCTAATGATTCATGAAGGGGAGTAAATTCATAACCAAGGTAAGTTTTGAAACCAATAAGCCAACTCGCGACATTCATAGATGCATTAGTAATCATCAAGAGAAGCACTGCTTACCTAGGGACCTAGACATGGCAAGAACACCAAAAACACGTGCGCCTTGCCATTGTATAACTTTACCTCCAGCATTTTCTATTCTTGCATATTCATCCTCTCTATCTGGCTGCAGAAAAAAAGAGAAAGAATTAAGAAAAAACTTCATCAACTCGGTGCATTAGAGTGTGCCAAACTCTTGGATAGAAGGAAAGAAAGGAAACTCTTTTTACTTTGTGATCAACTGATAAGGGCATGGCTTCTTTGCCACGGAATAATACCGCCCTTGAATCCCCGCAGTTAGAAACTACTATATGTGATGAGCAAACCAAAGCAACCACAGCAGTTGATCCTACGGTCTCAGAGGCAACAGCCTCAAGAAGCTTATCAGAAGAACCAACAACGGCTCTGCCAATGTTTCCCCCAATCTCACCATCAACGGTTAGAAAACAACTAGTGAAGACTTTCTCCCACTGGACCTGCCTACCCTCTCCTGTGTTCCTCTTGCATAACTCATCTTTTATATGTTCGATTTCTTCAGCCAAGGCAAAATGGAGTCTATCTCGGCAATAGTCAGCAACCTACAAACCATCAGTACATTTATTTAATAGGCAATGGATTTTAACGGAAAATCCCAAAATCAAAAAGGTAATCTGGATTCAAAGAGGTGTAACACAAATTCCATTGCCAGAGAATATAAAGAAATGAGAATACAGCATACCTTATGGCCTCCGTGACCATCATAAACACCGAAAAAATGACCAGTGAGGTGTGTGAGGCTAGGACTCATACCCTCATGATCTCCCATAAGCATTTTGATAGGCAGTTTAAGAAAATGAGGCAACACGGCAAAAGCATCCTCCATCTCAGATCTATTACCTTGAATGGAAACGGTTCCCCAAAGCGGTATGCAATCTAATTCATAAACACTTCTACCTTTGACCAGCTGATTACTATTTTCTTCAGGCAAGCGAATGACAACCTCAGAAGCCGTTACACCTGAACCATCTTCTACACTCGAATCTTTACTCACACCGGCAATAAGAACTTCAGCAGTGGGGACCTGCTCGATGCTCGATTCGCCAACGATAATAGCAGTTGCAAGAACTCTCCCGTTATCTATTTCAGACAAGCTTAATTCAGAGCCAGCATCAACAACTAATAAGCCTTCACTAATGACTGCAGCACTATTATCATCATCCTCCACAGCAGAGAGTAGTACCTCGTCTTCATCTAAAACATTAGTAGAAGAAGAAGACCCGCTTTTCAACAGTTCAGATTCACCTTCCATGGGGGATTCGTTGGAAAAGGTTTGGTTTTGTGAATCAGATAACAAATCAGCAGAATCGGTAACGTTCTTGAGCTGAGTGATCTCCACAGGAGATGATGAGTCACACATTGTATTAGCTAAGCTAAGAGTCATTGCAACAGCAGGAGTCATCTCTTCCATGAGCTCCACAAAATCAGAGATCTCCCCACACCACACACAGACCACAGAGAAAAAGTAGAGAGATATCGAGTAATCAATCTATCTTCAAAGATGTCAATCATTCAATTGATTTCTTCTTCTTCTTCTTCTTGGAATCCTCGTCTAAGCAACGGTTTCATGATCTTGATTTGCTTGCTCCATTGAAAAATGTCAGTTTTATAATATATATCAGCGACTCCAATGCCGCTTATTGTTCATGCACTAGCTAGTGCAAGCAAGCATAGTTTTAAAAAAACACACACACAGAGAGAGGACGAATCAAGTACCGGAGGAGATGAAACAGATCTGAAACGGATCCTCTGTAATTTTTTCTCCTTCACTCGATTTTTACACCCACTCTCTCGATCCCCAAAATACCAAACAACTTGGGTTGATCTTTTCGCACAAATCCTTAATCTCGATTTCACCCTATTTAGAGAGAGAGATCACACACAAAAAGAGCACTAATCAAAAACTTATACAAACGGGGCGTGACAAAATTCTCACACACCCAAAAAAAAAAAAAAAAGAGGAATCAATAATCACAAGAGAACTCTAACAATTCGACATCACGAATCAAAGTAGACGAAACATGGATCTCTATAAAATAAATAAATAAAAAGAAAGTTTCAGCTTTATTAACCCAGAAATAGAAAGATGAATGGAAAAAGCTTCGTTCTTAAGAAGAAGAAGAAGAAAAAAACTAACACACTAAGCTCTCAAATAAATAAGATTTAAAAATAAAAATAAAAAAGATTCAACATAACAAATAAATAGCACAAAGCTTCATCATTCACTATATACCACACAGGAAAAGAAAAAAAAAATCAGGAAAGCCCAAAAAAATAAAAAAACTTACCAGTTGAATGAATCTCTAAGATATTCGCATCTACAAAAAAACAGAGGGAGAGAGATGGAACAGAGTAAAGTAAAGATGTTCTCTCCTTTAATTTTGATTGAGAGAAGATGATGATTATTATTATTATTGGTTTCTCTGGGTCGAGCGAGAGAGAAGGGAATATTGTGTGGTATGCTTTTTTCTCTCTCTGTTTCTTCTTTTATTCCTTTTCACAAAATTATTTAAATAAATAAAAAAAAGGAGTATTTATTACAAAAGGGGATTATTAGAAGGACACGTATACACACAAGCCTTTGTGAACTTTTTGTCCTTTTATTTTCCAAAACCTTTTTTTTTTGCTTTTCTTCAGGCAACACCTGTCGATCAGCTAACAACAACAGATGTTATTTTAATTCCCCCCCTTTTCCTTTTTTTTTTTTGTTATACCCCTTATTTAGTATGAAAAAAACCAAATACTATATATACTAACCATGCCTAGTGACTAGTGTGATTTGTTTTCGATCTCAATTACCAAAACAAGAAGTTACAACGCATTTGGCTTCTCTATATATGTACTAGATACTAGATTTTCCCTTCTTCTTTTTTTCCTTAAAGTGATATATAAAACTGTAATTTTTGTTTCTTTTTATGTGTAAAAACATTTATATGTCCATAAATCATTTATACAAATCCATCGTATATAAAAGTTATTGATTTTAAAATGGTATTCATGAAGGTGTGATATTAAGTGGCCAAGTTTTAGATATGTGAAATATTAATGATTTATATATGAATAATATTCTTCTTTTAATGTGTATATGACTAGTTATGTGAATTTTAAATATGAAAATGAATAAATTGAAAATCAGTTAATAAGATATGGATGAATGAATCTTGAAGAATGAAATCTTGACGCTTCATATACTTGTTCAATGGATGTTATTTTCTTTTCTTTTTTCGTTTGGATGTTATTTTCTAAGTGACTAGATGAATACACGCACGTTATGCGCCACATGTTTATGATTTACCGTTTTTAAAATAATTTTGGTACTATATATATATATATATATTTTATAATCTATATAATTTTTGTTCTTTTTAAATTGTAGAAATTTTTAAAAAATATATAATTTAATGTTGATTTTTTTTTTTAATATTTCACATAAGTTTTCTCATTTTGTAATTGAATTATTAGATACATGCATGAACAACTTTGTTTTCAGAGATTTAATCATTCTACAATTCTTGTCTAAAACGTCAAAAAAATATATATCAAATAAAAGCTTGATCTAAAAATGCATATTTTGTAACAAAAAGTTTTTTTGGTTAACTAAATTTTACATTCATGTTAGCTCCTCAATTTTGCTGAATATAACTCTAGAATTTGTTTTTAATAAAAAGTTCATATAATTTTCTTTTTGACAACTTCTAAATAATAGAATATGAATACCAACATTCATGAATTTATTCAACTATCTTCCTCTTTGTCTCTTTATTTTTCTAAACTAACATTTTACAATTTTATTCAACTATCTTTCATCTAATAGTGAACAAAACCCTACTCTTCTTCATATATAAAAATTTAATTCTTTAGGAACAAACTTTCATGAATTTCTCTACAATATTAACCAATATCTCGATCATAGCTGCAACTCTTCAAACTATTGACAAAATTGTAACGCGTTTACTATGCATCTATTATTTTGACATGTTCTAAATATCTCTAAATTTTTTGGTTAAATAATGAAACTGTTTGTGATATATAAAAAAAAGAATATAAGACATGAAAGATGTTTCATATTCTTTTTAGTATAGGTTTGTTTGCTTTTAAGGAGGACAAACATGTGGCACTCTCTCCACTGTTGACGTGTCATTTGAGAGAGTTGGTCATCTTTCATAACATGGATTTTTGTGTTTCAAAATAGTTACATTTTAGATTCTTAATGTTAAACTTGATTTTTTTTTTTAAAATTTAACTATTTTGAAATAGAGTGAATATATTTTATTTTGAGGATGCAATTTAGTTACCGAATATTATCTAGACTAACTAAAACCCTTTTATATTTATTATTTACAATAGAAGTTAATATAAAATGTAATATTAAATTTTGAGTATTATGTTCTTATATCAATATTTCTATAGAAATCAATATTTAGTTTTTGTTTTGTTCATATATATATATATATATATATATTTGGTTTTATAGTGTAGAACAACTCTTACCAACTTGTCCAGAGGACTCTCCTGGTAAGAATAACACAAAATGATTGTTATCAATAAGAAGAATCAGCCTAAACAAATAATAATATATATACATGTTTTTTTGTGCGACAACTAAAAATGTATAATCTTTATGGAATTAATTGTCTTAAAAAGTACTAATGTATCGATGAGAGACGTATAAGAGATGGTGATACAAAAGATGGAAGACGACAACCAAGAAAATATAATAATATATGAGCAATCGCAACTTTTTTGGTTGGTCCTTTCTTTGGCTACGTAAATCAGAAACTGCAACGTGTGTTTGTTTTTTTTGCAAGTCAATTTAATCGCAATAATTTCGATTTCTACCTCCGCCCACGTGGCTATCTGATTGATCCGGGGCGGACGACGATAGATAATGAAAACGTCCACAGACTTCATTTTGTAGCTCACAAAATGTCAAATTCGTGGATATATCATTTGCTGTCGTGGTATTATTTAACCAGTGGCGGGAGCTAGGAATTCAGTTTATCAGGATCAAAAAAAAATTTAAGGGGTTAATTGTGTTACTAAAAATTTTATAGGTCAATTATGCTAATTTATAAGGTCAATTTGATTTTTTTTCCTGAAATTTCAGTAATATATCATATATGCCGTGTGTAAATCCAGATGTGGTATCTTCTTGTTAAAAAGGCAGCTTATAAAGTCTAAAACATGCATACTATATTAGTATATATCATATTTCATATGAAACGGTAACCATTATAAGTTCGATCGCACCAGCAATTTCCCAAAAATTTCTTTCTAAAGATAAATTGAGAGTTGAGAAAATTTCCTTTTTTTTTTTTTGTTTGTTTGTTTCACAAGACTGTTGAGTTGTTTGAGAGAAAAAAAAAAACACAAAAAAATAGCAAAAATGCAAAACCACTCAAAGCTTCACCATTCACAATTTATAATCTGTTACTTTTTATTGTTCATCGTTTCTTCTCAGAAGCTGCAGAGCCAACCAAAAGAAAACAACACAATCGATTTTGGTTGTGGGTGTTAGTGATAAAGACATGATATAATTGAGAGAGTTTAATAGTTGCTTTATGTCGCAGGTTTCTCTAACATGTATTCAAGAAGAGTAAGAGGGACCTCGGTGGATTTTGGCACAATCACGGCGATCGCCATTGATAAGGACAAGAACAGCCAACACGCCTTCAAGTGGGCCGTTGAAAATCTCCTTCAAGATTCTCCACAATGTGTCCTTGTCCACGTTCAAGGTAGGTATCTCTCATCATCTTCGTTGAAACAACAATCAAATTAAAGAACCCTAACTATTAGAATCCTGTTATGCAGCAGGAAACACAGGAAACAATCAGGACGAGGCACATCAATTGTTTCTTCCTTTCAGAGGATTCTGCACTCGAAAAGGAGTTAGTGATCGGATCATTCCCAATCTCCTTTGTAACAACACATCACTTATAATTCATCACTTATCATGACACTAATTATTATTGTGTATATACACGTTTTCTCAGATCATAGCTAAGGAGGTTATTCTTGGCGATCTTGACATCTCCAATGCTTTGGTTAAATACATCAGCAACAATTTTATTGCAAATATCGTTGTTGGCACATCTGCACGCAACTCCTTCCTCAAGTCTCTTCTTCTTTTCTCTTTCTTTCTCATGCTTGATATCATCCGCAACTTTGGCTACTATAAAATGCTAACATTCAATCTATCTTTTGTGATCAGGAAGTTTAAGAGTCCGGATGTGCCCACAACTTTGCTTAAGACGACTCCAGAGACTTGTGCCGTCTTTGTTGTGTCCAAAGGTAAGCTATCAAGAAGCAAATTTGCGACTCAGCCTCAGAAACTTTCGAGACAACAAAATCTCTCTTTTTTGTTGTACAACTCAACGAGCTCCATCTCCAGTGATTCCGAGAGGTAACATCTTAAACTCTCTTGATCTCTTCTAAGTTCTAACCTTTCGCTATGGCTTTCGTTTCAACAAGATTTGGTTTACATATTTTACAGGGCATCAACATCACCTGTATCTACACAAACCAACAAACCAATATCAGATTCCTACCTATCCTATTCACCTCGCATCTCACCACCTCAATCTGTAAGTGAGATTTCTCACTCAGAGAGGACTGACAATGGCAGCTACGGTGTGGTATCAACTGTGAGTTCTTACACCATCTCTTCAAGTTCCACTAACAACAGAAGCTCGATCACTTCAACGTCCACGGTTAGTAGTATATCATCACTATCAAATATACGTTTAGATTCTTAGTATTCTGACATTTCCTTCTTGGTTTTAATCTGTATTCTGGGATAACTGATCATTCACAGGAAAGTCCACTTGCGGGAAATGTCGTGGAACAACAGGTAAACTTTTCAAGATTTGGTCCCCGGATATACACAATTGTCAACATGGTATTGACATGGTGTATGTTGTTTGTGGGATGTCTTACCAGAATCAAAATCTTGAAGCAGAGGTGAGGAGACTAAGACTGGAATTGAAGCAGTTTAAGAAGGACAAAGATACTATAAACCACAAAGAAAACGTAAGATATTGTCGATGACAATTGTGGTGTCTTAATATTCCAGGTGGTGAATACTAATCATCAGATATTAATTACATCTATGTAGTCTCAAGAACTTCAAGTACCTAGAGCTACTGCAACCCCAAGGTCAGAGGAAGCAATAGAATTGCCTAGATTATTGTTTGAGAGGGAAAAGCAGAAAAGGGAGTCTGAAATCCACGCAGCTGAAATAGCAAAGCGCATAGCGCAAATGGAGAGCCTAAAGAGAAGATTACAAGAGATGCAAGCCAATTTAGAGAAAGAGAGATTGGTCAATGAAGTCTCTTACAGACGTTATAGTATCAAAGATGTTGAAGCTGCAACCAATGGTTTTTCTGATGATCTAAAGATTGGGGAAGGAGGTTATGGACCTGTTTACAAAGCTGTCCTCCATTACAATTCTGTCGCCATTAAGATCATGAAGTCAGGTATCACAGAGGGACTGAAACAGTTCCAACAAGAGGTAAGTGAACTATAACGTAAAATCTTTATGTTGCTTTATATTTTTCTTCTCCTCGACTCATACATATGTTTTCTATACTACTAGATTGAGGTTCTGAGTAGCATGAGACACCCTAATATGGTGATCCTTCTCGGTGCATGTCCCGAGTTAGGTTGTCTCGTTTATGAGTATATGGAAAATGGAACACTTGAAGATCGCATCTTCTGCAAAAACGATACACCTCCACTTTCATGGAGAGCAAGGTTCAGAATCGCTGCTGAGATTGCCACAGGACTTCTTTTCCTTCACCAGGCAAAACCTGAGCCCCTAGTTCATCGTGATCTGAAGCCAGCAAACATTCTACTTGATAAACATTTCACTAGTAAAATCAGTGATGTTGGTCTAGCTCGCTTGGTACCTCCCTCTATGGCTGATGATTCATTCAGTAACTATCACATGACTTCTGCAGCCGGTAAGAGTTTTTTTATCCCCCATCTCTTTTCAATGTCTTAACATGGAACCAGTGTTGATGTTTCTTTCCCTCTTTGGCTCACTGCGAAACAGGTACATTTTGTTACATCGACCCTGAGTATCAGCAAACAGGAATGCTTGGAGTGAAATCGGACCTCTACTCTTTTGGTGTAGTGCTTCTGCAAATCATAACAGCCATGCCAGCAATGGGTTTAACCCATAAAGTAGAGATGGCAATTGAAAATAATAAGCTCAGAGAAATTTTGGATCCAAAAGTATCAGAATGGCCTGAAGAAGAGACTCTGGAGTTGGCTAAACTGGCTTTGCAGTGCTGTGAACTGAGGAAAAAAGACAGACCTGATCTTGCTTCAGTACTGTTACCAGCTCTAACCAGGCTAAGAGAGTTTGCAACAGAGGATCATGAACGTGTCCAGGACAGAACATATGTGTCACATGTACACAACTCAGTTTCGCTTCCCCAGATTCCTCACCCTCAGGTTGGTTTCTTAGAAGCGTTCGTTTTGAGTGATATTAACTGCAAACTGAACTTAGAAAATTCTAAGAACCTGCAAGAAAAGATTTATAATCTTGTTAAATCTGTTACATTGACTATATTCATGATTTACTCACAGTAACCATATCAATAAAACGGATATAGACCTTAGATGATAAAGATACATAAAACACCTTTTTTGGTTCTGCATACATGCAATATATCACACCAAAGAGGAGTTTTAGATCATATTTGTCAAAAGTAGGTACAAACAAATCTTTTTGCAGAACTTTCTCAGTTCATGAATCATTATTTCTCTGCTATGTAGAGAGTGGGTCGAATGAGAAAATCCTATTGAGTATTGACCTATGGAAATTGGACGTAGATCAACAAGAAGCTGACTGTGGCAGTACCTGCGACCCACGAAGAACTTGATCCGTATAGGAGCAGTGGTCATTCCATATCAAGAAGAAGTCGACCTCCAAGATCACATACAAGCCAGAGCAAAGGCAAGCGTTGGTCTTTCATGAGTTGTGCTCCATCCAAAGTTCAGTGGGGTGATCTCCCATAGTGTGTGGGGAGTTCCTTAATCTTTGTACCATGAATCACTTTAAAGAGTTTTGTTCATGTAAAATGCACACTATTAAAGAATTGTTGTTTATTAATGGAAGATCCTCGTTTGATGCACAAACCAAATCAAATCAAATCGTCGTTTTGCATGATCACGATCTACGGTAACAAACTATTTTCTACGCAAAGTTAAGACTTAATATTGTTTGTTTCAACAATAGCAGCTTCCATGGTAAGAGCTTAGAGGAGGTTTATTATACAATATCAGTGAGCTTGATAGAGAAAAACACAAAACCAAAAGTAGTCACTGTGACCTGATCCCCACAACCTTGCTAGCAAAATCCCGGAGACAAAATGAAATGCTTAGAGCAGAAGAGGTATTCAGGTGAAATAGAACCAGTAGGAAAACAAATATACGATCTTTGAGAATCAAGCATGATACATACTCACTCTCTGCATTGCATTATAAGCACAGTGAACCATATGGAAATATATAAACAGTGATGTGAAATGATAAGAAATACATGAAAGAAGAGCTTCTTCTCAAGTCTGATACAACAACACATCCATTTCTTAACAAATCAAGGAAGATGTAACATCGATCAAACAGAAACATAAAACACTAACTAGCAGAAACACTCAATGACAAATTAAATTACCAATCGGTATCAGTATGAATATAAAAAAAAAAAAGGTTTGCAGGTTATTCTTCAAAGTGAAACTGCATTATGAGAGAGACATACAGACTTTGTACCTCTTAGAAACCAAAAACAAAGTTATCATTTTTTAATGATTCCAAGACATACCAAAACCTATCAAATTCACCATTTTCTCCTATCAAAAATTTCAACAACGACGAAAACAGAGTCTTCCAATTAGACTCGAACACATTCGCAGCTCTTCAAATGGGCACATACCGCTTCACAATTTGCTTCCCTGCTACAACAGCTCCAGCCGCAAGTCCACCAAGAGCACCAGCCACAGCCGCGGATCTCACCCCTCTCGCCGCCCTACAAACAGCTCCAGTTCCAAGACCAGCAACCACACTGGTCCAAACATCATCTCTGTCCGTACCAGCGACAACACCACTCTCGATCCCTGCGTAGACCAAACCAATGATACCAACCCTGTTACCCCAAGTCCGACCCACCTGACCAGAAGAGTTCAAGATCCTGTTGATTTTGAGCTTAGTCGTGTCGCCAGATTCGAAGCTTTTGACTCCAGTGATAACTCCCAAAGAAGCTCCAGCAGCGGAGCCGCCGAGGTAAGCTGTTCCGGTGTAGAAAGTGAGATTCTCACCCCAAGATCTACGCTGCCTCAAAGCCTCCTCCGTGAAGAGAAACTCAGGGGATGTAGGAAGCTTGTAAAGGTACTGAGATTTGTTGATTGGGACTTCGTAGTTTTGGTAAGGGTTGTAAAGCCGTGTGTTTTCGTCTGATCCGTGATCGGATCTGTTATTGGCCGCCATCAAAAAAATGGGAGAGAGAGAGAGAGAGAAGTCTAGGTTTTAGGGATTTTTGATGGTGGCTGGCGACGGAGGAGGAAGAGAGAGAGAGAGAGAGAGAGAGAGAGAGAGAAACGTGTGATGATGTGTGTTGTGTTGTGTTGTGTCTCTCTGATGTTTTTGTTTGGTTGGTTGCGGAAAGTAGAAATGAAACCAAACTAAAACTAAAAATCTATGTTTAGGGTTTTTAGGGAAAGACTCAGTCCAGTTGTTTTTTCCACCAGTACCAGATTCGCACTGTACTACTCGCGTTGCTTTATTTTTGGGTTTAGCCCCATTAGTTTGTTTTTCCCTATAATTGAACCCAAATTTGGTTTTCTTTTCACACACTTTATGCTGATATTTCGAAATTTGACCCCAGAAGTTTCAATTTTACACCTTAATCAACATTTGACTTTTCAATATCATACCCCACCTGCAAATTGCAAATTCATTTTTTTTGTCACAACAAATTGCAAAATTCATTGTTTGATAACAAACCCAAACATCGTTGAATTTTTATAAATTGTTTATGATTGCAAAAAAAAAAAAAACTAAATGGTGTTTAACCCAAAATAAATAAAAATATTACAAAGTGTAGCACAATTTTTTTTTTCCTCTACGACAAACAGATCAAATAAAATCCATAAAACATAGATAATAACGTATAAAAATAACATAAAACGATTATACATACATGCATCATATTGAAAAATTATGGTAAATTGGTAAAAAGATTTACAATATGAATAATATATATTTTGTGGGAACAACTTTCATATTTAGAAGTATAAATATTTGGTCAATTAGACCAACATGAAACATGTATGAAAATGTATATTTAGGTTTCTATTGGTGACCCATATAAACAATAACAGGAAAGGAAATGAGGAAATAAAAATCAAAATATTAAAGGATTCATAATTTCAAATCAATTGTTCATTTGTTTTAATTTGAGTAAAAAAAAAAGGTAAAGAAAGTAATTTGTTTTAATTTCGAGGCGTAAATGGGAATTATTCAGAAGATAAAAATAAATATTAAAATTTCGAGATACTAAAAATCGAAACTTTTTTTTTTTCTTTGGGGTGGCCAAGAAACCAAAACTTGTGCAGAGCCCGAACAAACGAAACCTCCGGCGAAAGTTACGGCGTCTGACTCCGATATTACGCCGATAAGTCACGCATCTAGGAGGAGAGATCACGAGGTCAATTACACAAGGGTGTAATGGGAAACCAGAAATTAAAGTGGACGGGGGAAGAGGAGGAGGCGTTACTCGCCGGAATTGCAAAGCACGGTGCCGGTAAGTGGAAGAATATTCTCCGGGATCCTGAATTTTCTAAGAAGCTCATCAATCGCTCCAACATCGACCTAAAGGTTTCTCCTTTTTTTTTTTTTTTTTTCCTTTTCAATTGAGCTCTTTAAAACCACTGTCTTTGAGCCATTAGAAAACCTAGGCCAATCAACTTCGAGACTAACCTCGGGCATATCTGATTAGTTTAAGATCCATAAAAATCTGATCTTTTGGGAACAGGTTAGTAACCTTTGTTCATTAAGATTTTATGAATAATCCTTCAATCTTCCTTTGTTAGTAATGTTGCATCTTGTCACATTGGTTATAGTAGATTCCTGGAATAGATAAGAACCCTAGAAGTTAATTTGTTTAATTGATTCAAGTGTACAATACCTAAAGCAAGCTTGGTTGAGTTGGAAACTAGAAAGAACACTACTTTCCTCCATTTTGCAATGGATTTATTTTACTTTGTAGCCTTATTGAAGAAAAATCTGGTAATTATGTGTGTTTCAAATACTTTTGTAGGATAAGTGGCGTAACTTGAGTATTGCCCCCGGTACTCAAGGTTCAACTAATAGGGCACGGCCGACAAGAGTCAAAGAGGAAGAAGGCGTCACTCCACCTCCAGTTGAAACTGATGAAAAAACTACTCCACCTCCTCCTATTGTTAACCCTTTTATTCCCCCAGTTCCTCCCCTTCTGCGTAAGAAATCTATTGAGTTGATCACTGATCAAAGTGGTAGTGTGGATACAAAGAATGTTCCCAGGTTTGTTTTTCTTTCTTTTCTGTTTCTCATGCTTGAAATGGCCGGAACTTGTGCTGATTTTGCCAGTTCCATGAATGCTAGCCTATCTACTCTAATCTTTAATAAATCAATTCATGTATTGCTAACCTTTTAGTGGTTCCCTAAAAAGGTATGATGGGATGATATTTGAAGCTCTCTCTGCATTAGCGGATGCAAATGGATCTGATGTCAGTTCCATTTTTCATTTCATTGAGGTTAAGCCTAATTCCTCTTTGCTCTTCTTTGTGCTTGCTTTTTAAACTACTTAACAGATTATTTGAGACATTATGGGCACATGTAAACTGTATCTACATTGACTTTTACAAATGGCTTATTACTACTATCCACAATCTTCCTATAATTCGTCCTTCTCAGATGAGAACACCGAGTTCTCATCTGAAAAAATGTCAAGTCTTATACTATTAATCAATATATAGTATGATGATCGTTGTCGTGAAGCTGTCCACTATGCCTATCTGAAAAAATTCTATAGCTCTTGATTTTACTTAAAATTTGGGTCACTCTCTATTATTCTTTTATCTCATTTGGTTATATCATAGTTTTTGTTTTGGACCTTACGACTGAGTGCTGATAATGGTTTGCTGGTGGAAAGAGCAGCCCAGGCATGAAGTACCGCCAAATTTTAGAAGAGTGCTTAGTTCAAGACTGAGGAGGCTTGCAACTCAGAGCAAACTTGTAAAGGTTAGCACCTTCAAAACTGTAAGTCTTGAATCTCACTTTTCTTGTGTGTGTGTGTGTGTTCTTTTTTGAGTTCACGTTTTTGAATTTCCAAACAAAACCATCTTCATCAAGTGGCGTTTACAACTATCTGGTCCACTCAACATTAAGAATCCAACATAATGAGTGACGTTGTTCTTTAAAGCCTTCTCATGCTATGTCTTTTGAATTTTTTCCTCTGTGTTGTTCAATCCAACACATAACAGTTACAGAACTTCTATAAGATACCCGATCCATCAGGAACAAGAACAACACCAGCCCCAAAACCAAAGGAGACGCATACGAAGTCCCGGCAATCAAACAACCATCAGGCTTCTGCTATTTCACTACAGATGATCGAGGAAGCTGCAATAACAGCCGCCTGTAAAGTCGTAGAAGCAGAGAATAAAATAGACATTGCAAAAGCAGCAGGAGAAGAGTTTGAGAAGATGACTAAACTTGCAGAAGGAACAGAACATCTCCTGGTGATAGCTAATGAGATCCATGAAAAATGTATTAAACAGACTCTTTTCTCATTCTTGGCAAACAAAAAAAAAAGAAAGAAAGATATACATGTCTAACCACGAGTACTATATATGTCTGTTTTACAGGTTCTCGTGGTGAGGTTGTGCTATTGGCTTGAGTCTTGGAGACAGACCTTTCCTTGAAGCTCATTATCAAGTTCCTACTACGTTCATCTGCTTGTTGATAATATATAAACAAAATTAATTTACTAGGCCGTGTCTCTCTGTTTGTGAGTAAATTTCAGAGGATCCTTTGGGGAGGAAACCACTTTCGTATATCATCGAATAATACTTTACATGTTTTGGATCCAAAACATTTATTTAGACTAATAATAACTTAAAAAAAATAAGTTTCTGCTTTAAAGGGCAAATCGGGAAAGAAGAACATATTTATGTTGTTTTCCTATTCCTACTTTGAAAAGTAAAACCTAAAGAAAGGAGAGGACACGACCGTATTAAGAAGTTATTAGAACGGTGGAACTATAAAAGAGCAGTCTTTAACAGATTTTTGTTTGTTTCTTCTTTCAACTCCACGGCGCAGATCCGAGGAGTTTGGTCTTGTCTTCTTTTTCAATCTTTCTCTCTTCAATTTGCTAACTACCAGCAGGTTTGTTGTTTGAAACCCCTTTCTTGTGATTTGTGTTTGGATTCTCATTGTGCTTATAGGAGCATTATAGGGTTTGATGTTGTTTGTTTGATTCGTGTTTGTTTGCTTTCATCCTGTGCAATGCTGATTCGTAGAAAGATCGATTTTTTTGGTACAAGGACGATTTAGGTGTTTTATTATTATTAGTGCGACCTTGATTCAGTTATTTGTTACATTGATTCCGTTGGATTATACAGTTGACTTTACAAAAAGATGATTTTTTTTGTTACATCGTAGCAAAGAAAAAAATTGAAACTTATGCTTTATTTGAGATTCTGTTCTTTGTTCTGGGATCTGAGATTATATATGAGTTGAATGTTTTTGGGTGAATCTTGGTTTCTTACAATGTCGATTTCATTGTTTGTTATGCTTCACCAGTCATGGCAGGAATGGCCTCTGATGGAACCCAATATGATCCTCGTCAGTTTGATACTAAGATGAATGCCATGTAAGTTATAATATCTAGTATCTAAATCACTTTACAACAAATATTGATACCATGAACTGAGTTGTCTTATATACTTTGCAGACTCGGCGAGGAAGGCGAGGAAACATTCTACACTAACTATGACGAAGTTTGCGATAGCTTTGATGCTATGGACTTGAAGACTGATCTTCTTAGGGGTATTTATGCTTACGGTAAGTTTGATATTTCCGTTGACTACACATTCTATCTGTTATGTTTTTGTTTTCTTTTTGATTGTTTCAAAGCTTAGTTGATGTCACTCTTAAACAAACTCATTGTGCTTCTGTAATATTATCTTAGTGTTGATCTAAATGTGAGTGGTATCCTTATTACAGGTTTTGAGAAGCCTTCTGCTATTCAGCAGAGAGGAATTATTCCATTCTGTAAGGGTCTTGATGTGATCCAGCAAGCTCAGTCTGGAACTGGAAAAACCGCTACCTTTTGCTCTGGCGTTTTGCAGCAGCTCGATTACAGTTTGGTTCAGTGCCAAGCTCTGGTTTTGGCGCCTACCCGAGAACTCGCCCAGCAAATCGAAAAGGTCATGAGGGCACTTGGTGATTACCTTGGTGTCAAGGCTCAGGCTTGTGTTGGTGGAACAAGTGTCCGTGAGGATCAACGTGTTCTTCAGTCTGGTGTTCATGTTGTTGTTGGAACCCCTGGTCGTGTCTTTGACTTGTTGCGTAGACAATCCCTCCGCGCTGATGCTATCAAAATGTTTGTTCTCGATGAAGCTGATGAAATGCTCTCTCGTGGTTTCAAGGATCAGGTTTGAATTATTCTCCCATTTACAATTTCATTGTCTTTCTGATATAATCAGATCCTTTTTTCTTACAGTTTGATTTGATTTCTCTTTTCAGATATACGACATCTTCCAGCTTCTTCCTTCCAAGGTTCAGGTTGGTGTTTTCTCAGCTACAATGCCACCTGAAGCCCTTGAGATCACAAGGAAGTTCATGAACAAACCAGTCAGGATTCTGGTTAAGAGAGATGAGCTGACTCTTGAAGGTATCAAGCAGTTTTATGTCAATGTAGACAAGGAAGAGTGGAAACTCGAGACACTATGCGATCTCTATGAGACTCTGGCAATCACACAAAGTGTCATCTTTGTCAACACAAGGCGTAAGGTTGATTGGCTAACCGATAAAATGAGAAGCCGTGACCACACTGTCTCAGCCACACACGGAGACATGGACCAGAACACAAGAGACATCATCATGCGCGAATTCCGCTCTGGATCTTCCCGTGTCCTCATTACCACTGACCTCCTTGCACGTGGTATCGATGTTCAGCAAGTCTCTCTGGTCATAAACTTTGACCTCCCAACCCAACCGGAGAACTACCTTCACCGTATTGGAAGAAGTGGAAGGTTTGGAAGAAAAGGAGTGGCAATCAATTTCATGACAACTGAAGATGAGAGAATGTTGTCTGATATTCAGAAGTTTTACAATGTGGTCGTTGAGGAGTTGCCAAGCAATGTTGCTGATCTTCTCTGAAGCTTTTTTTTTTTGTTTTCTGTTGCGGCGGCCGGGTAAATTTTTTCTCTGTTTTTTTACCGAGAAAAAGTTGTTTTTACCCCCTTTTTGGCACCTTTTCAATGCTTTGATACTTTGTTTTCAGGCTACTACTACTACTTAGATTTATAGTCTTGTGGCAAAAATGAGAACAGAACTCATTACATGATTTTGCTTTTTGGCAATCAAGAAATTTCGGCTTTATTTATAACTTTTGTTAACGTGACTTGCAAGATAGGATACTCTCCACTTCATAAACTATTATATGACTTTTTGTTGAGTTTCTAGGTTCCTTCCCTTATGTTTACTGTAGATGTAACACGAATTAGTTATTAGGTAATTTATATCGAAATGGTGACGAGCCCCAGAAAACTTTCCTCGAATTTATGAAGTAAGCAGCGGCCATGTGTAAATCAAAAGTACATGAGATCTTACAAAATTTTCTTAGGATGAATAAAACATACAACTGTACTAGGTTCCTTAGTAATTAATCTCGATATAATGTTTTCTTTAATTAACGTTACAAACATATAAAACATATCTCATCTAAACCAATATAGCTAAAAGAAAAAACTTGGATAAACTAATTAGATGATGATAAAGATACTTGACCTCCCCCATTCTATAAATATGTCAAGAATCACAAGAGACAAAAAAGGCAGAAGAGAAAGAGGTTGGAGAAAAAAGCCAAAAAGCAACTCTCCTTTTTTTCTTTCTAAAAGCAGAGCCAATTTCTTGAGGTTTGTTCCAAGTTAAAGATGTTCAGATCCAAGTCATGCAGAGAAGAGATCAGAAGCAGCAGCACCAAGTACCACTGCTTCAGTAATGGAGAAAATTCAGAAGCAGGAGCACCTAGCCCAACAAACCAGCAGCCTCCAGTGATGATGAGATCTTACAGCACATCAACTTATAATACATACAAGAATCCAACAACAATGGTTAGAGACGATTCCAACAGTAAGTACTCGAAAAGAAGCAATAAGTTGAAGAAGAAAGCGTTAAAGGGTCTGTGTGAGGCAGAGATTCAGAGGAAGAAGAGAGTGGCTGCTTATAATGTGTACGGTGTTGAAGGAAGAGTGAAGGGATCTATGAAGAAGAGCTTCAAATGGTTCAAAGAGACTTGTTCAAATGCTGTTTATGGTTTGTGGTGATCCAATCACAAATCTTCTTCTCTTTTTCCCATTGATCGTGTCTGTTTTCATTCTTGTTCACCGTACGATGACTGTTGTATCAACAAAAGATTCAAGCTGAATCATTAAGCTATGATAAATACGAATATAGGCCTTAATTGCATTTACCATATGCTTCTCACTCGTAGACATCAAGAATGACGTAACCTGCAGCTCTCAGGTCATCTCAGGACTCAACTTGACATATGACATATCTGAAGCTTCAACTCTCATGTCCTTTTTAAGGCAAAGCAAAACAGTACAATTATTGCTTCCGTACATCAATTATAAACTCCTTTCACTATTTTTACCAACAAAAATGACCATGTATTTAACCACACAATATGCTGGAACATGAAAAGATTATAATATTATAAGAAAAAAAACCCTTCTTTTGTATGTTTTCTCTTGCAGCATCAGGAATACACTTTACCACTTTAAATCCCTTTGACGCACAAAAGATATAAACTTTGCAGAACCAAACAATAATAAAAACAACATAGACAGTAAAAACCAAATGGGTACTAAGAATGTGAAGTCTTTTGACTCTCTGATCTCTCCCTCTTTGAGTTTCGTCTTTTATGTGGAATCACTTCTTCGGAGTCTTTCTTTATCTTTGTTATTTTAAGTGTGTGCTTACAGGCACAAGTAAAGTCTCCCTCCCTGTGAACACAAATGCACGTAAAACATGGGGAGAGCCTAAGAGAAGTTTTCTTTGTCTTTTTAATTTACACTTGTCCCGGGGTTTTAAGGATCTTTCACTCGTCCCCAGCAACTAAAAATGAAGACTCTCGATCCCTTTAAGATTAGCTTCATAGTTCTTCATGACTGAAGTAGTTGCCCTTGTAGGTGATGACAGCTTGTTGATCTCAGCTGAGACGATAAGGGAGCTTCGACCAACAGGGATCTTTGAGTTGGAACCTGATCCAGCTTCAAAGATTTGAGGGTTTGATGGCTCAGAATCAGTTCCCAGAACTGCAGCCTCACGACTACTGGATACAGCAGCACGTCTTGATGACCCAGTTGCGCGGAGGAAACTAGAGCTTGATAACTGTCACAACAAAAACAGCTCAATTACTACCATTAGTAAAACGAACAAGAATCCAAGAATTCAGCTGCCAATCCTTGTGTATACAACCCGTTGCTGAGTCTCATCGACTTACAGACCTTATGTTTATTTCTTCAAAACAAGAGCTAAAGAATTGGAAACCTGTAACATGGGGGCAATTTTATGTACTCACCACTACATCTTTAGATATTGCAGGATCACTTGAAACTGGTGCTTTTTGTTTAGACAAGCTTCCTGAGTTAAAAATTGGTCCAGGACTTCGTCTAGGGATTCCTGATGACCAGCCAGAAGGTCTAGCTTCGTCGCCACCTGCAGTGGAACCAAAGAACATATCAGATGGGTGAAAACCATGTCCCTGTGGAACAGAGTATCATAGTCAAATGCCAATTAACATAAGGAAAGAAACTACTCGAAATAGATGGAACTACCTGATGGCCTCTCAGCACTAGCAATGGCAGGGGGGAGGCCAGAGCTTGGCCCAACTCCAGGACCCTGGAAAAAAACTATGTATTCAGCAGAATTCAAGTAGGACGATGACATTGGGGAAAGAAAAACGATTCTTACATGATGACGAGGAGGAGGAGTAGAAATTTGTGATTGCTGATACTTCAAGATCGTCCAATCAAATACATAATCAAACTGGAAGCCTAAGATATAAGCATAGGATGCAAACTCAAATTAACATGTTAATTGTCTGGTTCAAGTTATATATGCTTTAATTAACATAAGTGATTAGGGCACCAAACCTTCACGAATAAACAGGTCGCGGAAAAGCCGTTTCAGGTAGGCATAGTCTGGCTTGTCGTCGAATCTCAGAGAACGGCAATAATGGAAATAGGATGCAAATTCAGACGGATAACCTCGGCATAAAGACTAAAAGAAGAATATAATATTTAATCAGTACTAGATCATAAGTGTCACCAACACAGGCATCAGAACTTTTTTACCTCAATAGATGTCGATACTTTCTTTTCACTGATTTTCTCATACTTCTGCTTCTTATTGCCAGCTTTCAGTCCTTGCCAAGGAAGACTGCATTTAATTGGATAAGTAAGCCAAAGGCCGCCCTATAAAGAACCAATAGCAACAAACCAACATCTAGGGCAAGAAAGGTACATACCTTCCTTTTAAGAAGTACATGAGAACAAATCCAAGTGACTCCAGATCATCTCTACGACTTTGTTCTGCAATTAAATAGACCATTAACTATCAAGGGTTACGTTCTTTAAATAATTAGAAAGTTAGAAATTAGATAAACTGGAATTACCAATGCCAAGGTGAGTGTTCATGCTAGCGTATCTAGCAGTTCCAGTCAAGTTTTTGTTTTCCCTGTGATACACAGAATATTAGGATTACAATTGCTACGCAGATACATCACATACTGCAATCATCGAAAATGTTGATGCTTCCTAGCCATACATAAAAATAATTTTCCATATACTATTACAGCGTTGTAAAACTGTGAAAATAAGCAAAATTTCCTGAGTAAGTGGCTATCCAAATACTAAAACGACAGTAATCCAGTAAAGACCTTATTCCAAATGAAAGAAAACCTTTTAAAGCCCTTGCTTCGTCTATAAACACTACCAATGACATCACAGGAGAAGCAATCATTATACTCAAAGCCAAGTAAACTTAGGTCCACTTTTCACGAAAGGGTAAAGTACAAACAAACAGGTAAAAGACGTGAGACAGCGAAATTATTTAGATAAGCACAATGCAAAGCCTATTGTAAGTAATAATTATCCCTATAACACTCTCTATATCAAGGATAAAGATGAGTCCACCCTTTTACAGTGATGTGTTACAAAGAAGAATCTGAAGTTAGAAAAAAGTCACACAAGGTAGTAAACGATAAAAGCAAAGTCAACACAGCACTGGCTCAAACCCATTATTCTTATTGTCCAGTATGTTAAGTCCGATAATGGGAGGACATAAATGACAGAGACAAGGAAAATCATAGTGATATGGCAAACCTGTAAGGAATATGTTGATGATTTGAATCTCTATACTTCTTTGCCAGACCAAAGTCGATGACATATACCTGAATTCAGCCAACACATCGTTGAGCGAATAATTGTGGAGAATAAACAAATCTTACAAAAAAAAATCCTTTTCAACAGCTACCTGATTTGCGCGCCTTCCAAGACCCATCAGAAAGTTGTCAGGCTTGATGTCCCGATGTAGAAACGACTTCTGATGGACAAACTCAATGCGATTGATCTGACAAGAGGAACAAAAATATCCTAAATGTTTATTCAACGTGAGAAACTATTTCAGGCTATAGACGGGATCCTACCATTTGATCTGCAAGCATTAGTACAGTCTTTAGTGAGAGTTTCCTACTACAGAAATTGAATAGATCTTCAAGGCTAGGCCCCAATAAGTCTATCACGAGGACATTATAGTCCCCTTCAACACCATACCATTTAACGTTTGGAACGCCAGCTAAAATCAAGGAAAGCAAAGCAGCCCCTCTTGGATAAGAAAAAGGAAATTATAAGCTATAAACTATAAATGTAAAACAAGTACAGAACTAGTTTCTTACTTCCTCCTTGTAATACTTTATACAATTTTGATTCGTACAGCAACTGAGGATGCTTAGTTTTCACGCTTTCCTGAAAGAAGAAAAAAAGATGCTGTCAGAACATATTTACAGCAAACACAGCAGCCAAACTAAGATGAATCAGTCACATTTTCAGAACAAGAAAGAAATATGAAAACAAACATGAGGAATTGATTTAGCATACTTGACAGTCAGAACCAGTACAAACAGGCAACAGAAAAAGCAACAGCCAATGTTCAGTACAGTAATATGTATAGCTGTCAGCCTCATAATTCTCAATTTTGTAGGCCACAACAAAAAATTTCAATAGGTTGGGGCCCACCAGTTGCAGGTAGTTTTGTCGTGGACTCTAAGAATTGATTCAGCATTAATTCTCAAGAATCAATAATAGCTCTCTGTTCTTACGAAAAGTCAGGTTGAAATCAAGATGAAGCAAAGGAAGAAGTCAGCAAAATCGATGAAAACACAATTGCATGACCAGAATACAAAATGCAGTAAACTAGTTCTAGCTTTGTATAGCCAAATATAAAGATCTTCAATTCCTATTTCGTCTCTAAACCAAGAAATCAAATAGATTCTAACATGTAAAAGGAGAAGCTACTACAAGCTAAGAAAAACCAAGCAATAGAAGAAGACTTTGTAAAACAACACATATGCCACTTTTTTTTCTCCCCACTTTCCGAGAAAATTTTGATCTTTATTTAATGAAGAAATATCATATGTACCAAAACGTAATAATAAGACATTCACATTACTAAACTAGGTTCTCTGTGCACTTCAATTAAACACTGAAACAAATTGGTATAACTTTTGTGTACAAAAGTACTTACAAGTTTAATAGCCACTTCTTCATTCGTCTGGATATTGGTACCTATAGATTCATTCAAATCCAAGTTAAAAACAGTTACTACATATATGTAGTCATGGAAACCACAAAACGAGAGATGAATACCAAGATAGATCTCTCCGAATGATCCGCCGCCGATCTTCTTTCCGAGCCGAAACTTGTTTCCGACTCGAGGCTCCATCAAATCAGAAAGCTGATTAAAACCTACAACTACTTCTAAACTACACACACAATTTCCGATTTACTAAGCCGCCGCCAGAATCCAGACAGAAGAAGAAAAAAACGAAATTGGAGCAGAGGATTTGAGGAGTATGAGATTTACTACAGCCAAAAAAAAAAATCAAACGGATAGAAAGAAGAAGCAGCGGTGGATTCCGATTGACTTCCGGCGAAAGAGCGTCGACATATCTATCAATCCACGCGGCGAAAATATCCCAAAAGGGAAGGGATAACCAAAATACGCTAATTATTATTCTCCCGTGGCAAACAAATAATAATTGCGGAGTAGTTGGGCCGTTCTCAAACCATATTGGGTAATACCCGGCCCATAATTATTAATTAATAAGTTTAATTTATTCGCTAACCACTTCAAACTCTCAAGTCCCCACTAGAAAAGTAGAAAGTAACAGACACGCTATATAAGTTGGAGATTTCATTACCTAACAGCCAATTGGTTGATAGGATACGAAACTTATTTTATTTACTAAAGCAACCATTTTTTTAGTCATTCTTTGCGGAAATGTAACAAATAAGCGAAAAATTAGGTATTTTAAAGCCATGTTAATATGACAGTGTTCAAATAAAAAGAGATTTACCAACATATTTTGTATAAACAATTTTATAAATGACTGATTAAATGATTAGAGAGGCACAGAAGAGGCACAAAGTAAAATTCTTTGTTATGTTTTTTTTTTTTTTTTTTTTTGCATTCTGTTCTAAGTGGTGGTATACACAAAACCTAAGTATAAGTGTACAAAAGAAAGAAAATTCGAAAGTAGAAAAAAAAAAACATACTACTCTTTACATGATCTCTCACTCTATTATAATAAACTCTCAACGACAACAACAAAAAAAAAAATTAGCTTCAAGACCTGTCTCCAAAGTCGTAGTAATTCATCAGAGAACGGGACCTGCCGAGCACTATACATGCTACAATGATCTAGGTGACATTGCGTCTTGAGCTGAAAAATGTGAGAGGTTTGACTGTTTCTTGTTCAGTTTCGACCGTAGATGCCTGATTTTTGCATCCACTCTAGCTGTGAACCCGATCTTTGTCTTCTCTCTTGCTTTTGTACGCTCTCTGGTCCACAATCTCGCATCTTCGATATCTCTTCCGTAGTATTTGATCTCTTGTATGATATGATGATCTAGCGGATTCAAGAATCTCTGGAAAGAAATGTGAGCAACGTAAGGAAGAACTGCTGCCACTGTGACCAACAATGTAGCCATCCAGTAGATTGGTGCAGGAGCAAGGACCTCATCAAGAATCCTGTAAATGTTTCCAGACAGACTCGGAGGCGTCATACTGTATATCGCCACAAAGAGATACCACATACCGATGCTTCCCCATATCAAAACGTGTTGGATCCAAGTGAAATGGGACATTGTTAATGCGATTTGAACATTGGCTGCCCATATTATGCAAGTGAACATGGTTGTGCCAACAGCATCCATGTCAGCTGTTTGTCCTCCGTCTCTGAAAGCTTGAGAGTAAATAATTCCGATGTTGAGGAAGAATATGACAAGAGATGCATAGACACCATTGCACATCCATCCAAGTATTCTTGACCAATCGAAGAAGAGGTTCTTTGTGCCTTGTTGGTATAAAGCTGGGAACTACACAAGCACAAGCGGAAAAAAAAAACACAGATTTTTTTGTTGATCAGCAGCGATTCGAAATAGCTTTTCAAGATTTAGTTCACTAAGGAAGATTTATAAAGCGTACCTGTAAGCATATCTCGGAGGAAACATCCTGTTCAAAGACACCAAGGGCAATCACTGGCAATGAGGTAAGAACAACATTGAAGAGCAACAAGTAGTAGTCATTGTACACTGATTGCCCGGAAAATCCGGTGAAAGCCTCGAAGTAGAAGAGAGTGAGACCAAATGCTATGTTTTTGTAGAAGAAATAGCAGATCTGTATGTAGAATAACATAATGTTAGAAACAAAATACAAGTAAGAGTAATCAAATTGGCCACAAGAACTGTTTATTACCATTTGAGCTATTCTTTTGTAGCACCAGTGTCCATGGACGACGAGTAATCGTTCCAAAAACCGGAACTGGGCAATCGAAAAGTCACTAGCCATAACAGCCTGCAAAAGTAAGAAGGATCAGCGAAAAGTCATTTTCTATGCACTTTCTATTAGTCAAGAAACAGAAAACATGGCTTTCAAAATGCACGGTGCTGAGGGAAAAACTGAACCTGCATTCCTTCAACCCCACTAATTCCTACACCAATGTCAGCTTCTTGAATCATCCCAACATCATTTGCACCATCACCTATTGCCAATGTGGTTTTTCCAGTTCCCTCTTTAACCAACCTAACAACCTTGTATTTGGGAAAAAGCAGAAAAGATAAAATTTAGAAATGCTATGAAATGAATAGGTAAGGAAGATACATATATACACCAAAGCCTTCTGTTTTGAATGAAGTTTCAGGAGTTGCTTAGTCAAGGAGGAATGCTATGAAATAAAAAGGGAAGGAAGATATATATACCAAAGCTTTCTGCTTAGGAGACACGCGACAGCAAATGACTGATGCACAATCCACTGCCAAAGCCAAGAATTGATACTTCATATCATCCTCTAATGCATAAGTTAGAGTTTTCCCGTCAATGATCAAAGCAAACGCAGCGTGCGGATCCTTCTCTAGCTTCACCATTTGTACAGCTTTAGTGAGTTGATTCAAAATGTTCTCTTTCACAACCTGACACATCAACAGATATATAATTGTGAGTTTCGAAATTGTAGCTGAAGGAACTTTCAATCAATGCTTTAGCAATATGTATGATACAACTCCTTTAGACATACCCTTTTTGAATCTTGGGATCCTCCTTCTGAACTCATCGATGTTATGCAGATTTGTCTCATGCCCTGTCGAAGTAAACTACATGCGAATCTGCAGTTCAAAAAAAGTAATTTGTTCATAAAAGTCACTAGATAAAAGCAGGTTACAGATCCATTTTCTAGTTTTTACTCAAAGTAAATCAGAGATTCTAACCCAATATTGATTGCTGTTTCCATTTTGTCCCCAGTTAATACCCATAACTTGAGCCCAGCTTGAGCAAGTTTATCTATGCATTGGGGCACCTGTCTCATATGATAAAAAAGGAACTCAGTTAAATAAGCAAGATAAAAATATGGCGCTAGTGTTTGTGCAATGATACATACCCCTTTCTGGAGTTTGTCCTCCACAGCAGTAGCACCAATAAGGATAAGTTCTTTTTCAATCATATCCGCTCCTGTCTCAAGCAGCTCCTCTCTATCAGATCCTATTGAAGTTTTGGCCTTAAGAAACTCAGAGTTCCAAGCTGCATATTCATCCTCATCAAGCTTTCTGTACGCAAGTGCGAGTGTACGGAGCCCGGCTTCTCCATATTCAGTCAAATGCCTTGTGGTAGGTCCCAAGTATGTCTTCCCATTCTTTGCCAACCGCTCAAAGATGATGCTGTAAAGTTAAGGAAAAACTAGTTGATACCAGTAAACGTTGACTGTATATACCCTTCTTGATATAATCAATGTGAAAAATTGCTTGTTAGATGCTTGCTAACCTGTCAGCTCCTTTGCATAGTAGAAGAATCTGCCCTTCCTCATCTCGTACAATTACTGTCATCCGCTTTCTTTTGCTAGTAAATTCCAACAAATTCAGAACTTTATACTCCCTGCAATGTTTCTTGTACTAAGTCAGGACGCCCACATAAAAAAAAAAAAAAAAGAGCTAAACTGATAATTAGAGGGTTAGACATAAAGCATCTTGACTATTCTCACCTTTCGATTATTTGCCCTGAACCAGAGAACCTCTCGCGGATAACAACGCTTGACTGGGTTCTCTTGAAAAACTCAAAACCAAACTCTCTAGCAGCAGCAAGAAAAGAAGCCTCATCAGGTGACTCTGCTTCGTAGGTGTACTTACCAGTCTCCTCGTTCAGCTCGGGAATAGCTGTGTGACAAATAGCTAATATGCGGAAGAACTGCAATATGTCATTTGGTTGTGATTCCCTCAACCAATTACCATTCATAAGTCTGATATCCTCAAAACCAAATCCCTTTATAGGAGCTCTACGATTATTATTATAGCCATTATCCCCTCCCTCATTTGTGCAACCTTCCACCTCGATTTCTTGTGTACGGCTACTGTCCCATGTACCATACACTTTAGTCTGAGACTGAGGAGTACTCGATATCTCTCCGTGCTCTTCAAGATCTACAGCCATCTGCTTTGCCGCAGCAAGCTCTACTTCGCTGGAACGCACACCATAAGAAGTGCCAGCAATGGAGCATTTCAAGAAATCCATCTGATTACATGTCAAAGTTCCTGTTTTGTCGGAGAGGATAGTATGAACCTGACCAAGCTCTTCGTTTAGATTCGATGTGCGCGCTTGTGCAGGAACTCCACTCTCATCATCATACATGTGTAAATCTTGGTTGATGAAACTTGCTTGCCAGACTTTGACAACCTCGATTGAAACATAAAGAGAGATTGGAATCAAATAGCCGTAAAGCAATAGAGCAGTGATCAGATGGACAACCCCAGCGTAGATTGGATTGGTCGGGTTTGTAAAATCTATAGGCTCGGCAGGTCGTAAGTACCACATTTTTGGCATGTGAAACTCTGTCTCCCAAGCAAAGCCTGATGAGCTGATGCAAGAGATTAAAATAAGTAGGACAAGAAGAGTGTAGATGATGTAGTCCATTGTTCTTTCGATTCTGCTTCTCTTGGAAGGCGATTTTGTTGAATTCTGCATAACTTTGGTATCAAAACCAGTAAATACCACAACTCCATAAACATAGGTTGTATTCCTAAGCTTTGAGTCTCTTAAGAGAATTTGACTTGGATCCAGAGGAAATGTTTGCCGCTCATACTCTAGATTGCCAACAAAGGTATAGAGATTCGGGTTTGGATCTTCACATCTTACCGTCGCCATGAAGTTCTTGAAAGACTCATCATCATCTAGTGGCACTGACAAATCCAAGGATCTCTTCACTTTCAAGTTTGTTTCACCATCTAAGTTCATCGTCTCAACGTAGCAAATCCCATCATCGTAACTTGACGACAAAAGAAGCAAATCAGCAGGGAAGAACTCGTCCTTCTCCACTTTCACAATATCCCCAACGCTAACCTTCTTCCACTTCCTCTGACGAAACACACCGTCACTTTTATGAACACAAGTTTTCCGAGCATTGATCTTCACATCTTGCATAAACCTACGCCAATCTTCTAGAGCCTCTTTTAACATACTAAGCCCAACAACAAAGACCAAGGGAGCAATCATGCTCCATTTGTTGAACGGTGAGAGAGGAAACACGGAGAGGATCGCAGCTACCAAGAAGTAGAGATTTGCGGCACGGTGGAACTGCTCGTACAAGGACTTGGGGAAGAAAGTGATGAGATTGTATCTCGTGGTAGAGACGTAATTAGAACGATATCTCAAAGGCTTCTTCTTGTGCATATGAGGCTGGTTACAGAACACGGTCCTGCTAAATCCTGGACCTTGGATTGGTTGAGAGTCTTGACCTTCAAGCGTACTAGGCCTTAGACATCCAAATGTATAAAGATGGCTTAGTCCCAGCTTCGATCTTATTCTACCTCGAGCCATTCCCTCAAGACTTTTTTTTTTTTTTTTTTTTAACTCAAGAGAACAAGAATCCAAATATGATCCTTTCAACAACAAGAACCAGCACTCTAGTCCCTCAAGAATCAGATTAATGTTTCAGGTGTCATAGTCCTAGTGAATCAACCCTGTAGAAAGATGAACCAAACCCATTATTAAAAGTTTTGAAAGTTTTGATCTTTTTCTTAGACGTAATTAAAAAAAAATGACAGAGAAGGAGACTGAAACAACCCAAACACCCAAAACTCGAAGTTTGTACAAGAAGAAGACTATAAACGGAAAAGTAGGAAGCTCTCGTCACATTACTCAAAACGAAATTTTATTGAAAACAAAAGAAAAAAAAAAAAAAACTCAAAATTGGTCAACAGACTCGAATCTGAATAATATCAATCTATTTCAGAATCGATAAAAAAATATATATATATAAATTGCAAATCTATCAAAGATGATGAATTTATAAAACCCAGAGAGAGGAGGAGGAGAAGAAAAAAATCACCAAACACAAATGATTTCCAAACACATTTGCCTTGAGAAACCAAAAGAAACGAAGACTATTTGAAATCTCAAAATTGACTCTTAAATTCAGATTAGATAAGGGTTAAGCAAGGAGGTGATGAAGAACACGCAAACACAATTTTGACAGCTGTAAAAAAAATATATATATATATATACAAAAGCTGAGACAAGATCCCAGAACTGGAGAAGAAGCCAAGCACAATGAGAAAACCCTCAGAACGAAGAGATGAAAGAAAAAATTCAGACAGGTAAAAGAGGAAGATTTGTCGGACAAGTAGAGAATAAGGAGACAAACCAGGAATCTCACACCACATGACAAACTTAACATTAAACCCATTCCCCTACTACAGCAAGCTGAATATGATTCTCCTTCAATTTGTCGGCAATGGTTTAGAACTTTAGATCAAAGAACACCCAAAAAGAAAAAAATGCAGCTTTGTTTCTCTCTCTCTCTCTCTATGTGTCTGCTGTCTTTTTCTTCACTTTGTTTTCTCAGGAGAAACCCCAAACAAAAAAAATTTGAGAAAAGGGTTTTAGAGATTTGTTGTTTATATGTTCAAAAAATTTCACACTTTTTTTTTTGGGGTTAGGGTATTCAAAGGACTGCAAATCTGAAACCCAGTGCAGGCAGGCACTTTCGGGGTCTGCTTCTTTCTTCCTTCTTCTTCTACGTCTTCTCTCTCTTTCTCTCTCTCTCTTCAACTATAATCTAATTAATGTAACAAAATTATATTCAATTAATTGTATAAAATAGTCTAATTGGTAGATACGTTATTATCAATCAAAATATACGTATGCCATTACCAAAAAAGAGAGTTTTTAACTTTGTGATCGATAGAGCCTATGCAAGTAAAAAAAACAATCAAGAACAAAATCTTGAGAATTTTTTATAACTATGGTATTTTTATTGATGAGCCAGCTGTAATTATTATTGCTAAAAAAATTGTAATTAAACCGCGTTTATATAGATTGATTTCAGATTCTATACTAATAATTATCATCTTCTTGATTTAATTTTAAACAAAAAAAAGATTTTATATATATATAGAAGGCGTGACTGACTGTTCAAAAATTTGTTATTTTCCTCAAATACAAAGAGTGTCTCTACTTTCTAGAATATCTTGAATATTTTTTAATGTATTAAGTATAAAAGTTATATTCCTTCCAATTTAAAAAATGTTATTCTCATAATAATGTTGTTTTTTTATATAGTATCAGATTTTTACTCAAAAGGAAAATCTAAACTAAAGTCTAATTTACCCTCATAAATATAACATATATAACTAACAGAAAATATGAATAAGCTGTTATTTTTAAAAAAAAGAAAAGAATTTCAAAATATAGTATTAAGTATAAGTTATCTTCCTTCCAATTTAAAAATGTTATTCTCATAATAATGTTGTTTTTTATATAGTATTACATTACATTTTTTACTCAAAAGGAAAATATAACTAAAGTCTAATTTACCCTCATAAATATAACATATAGTTTCACTATATAAATAACATATAGTTTCCCTATACAACTAACAAAAAATATGAATAAGCTGTTATTTAAAAAAAACAAAAGAATTTCAAAAACTAAATTCCTATTTACAAAAATAGATAGCATGTCTTTTGATGAAATGTTCTCTGAAATAAGGACTATTATAGTAAAAATAAAAGTAAACAAAGTGTACAATATATTGGGAGTATTTGGTAAAAGTCTACAACTAGAAAGACGTTTTTTCTACATATCACTTTCTTAAGAGGAGAAAAACAAAAACAAAAAAAAAGTTCTTGTTTTGTCCCGACAAAAAAGAAGAGAAAAGAAAAAAACTCGTATTCGTAGGTCTATGATCTCATTTGCCCAAAAGAAAAGGTACCTCTGATTCATAGACTTAGGGAAGAGATACTCAAAAGAGAAAAAGAAAAAGAAAAAAATACTTAGAAGGAGAGAGATGTGCCTTGGTGGATTGGTGGTGACGAACCATCACAACCTTTTTCATCTTTCTCCGACGATGCAATTTTTTTCAGGGAGTCCTCACCGTTTCTTTTTCTCGTTACCACCATCAGTTAAATCAACTCCATTCTATAATAGTAAGTATAAATTTAAATTAGGATTTCTTATCATTATCATTATATAAAAATCAAAATAAATCAGATTATTGAAAAAGCTTCTAGAAGTATTTTATTTTATAAAAAAAAAAATCTTTAAAGTGTAGTAATTTCAATCATAAACAAAAAAAGGTGATGATCAATATTTGAGTTACGATTAGATTTAATTAAATTGATTTTTATGCTGCTGTAGTTTCTTCACAAATTGTATTATAGTTGTTTACTTATAAACATCTAAACAAAATTAGGGAAAAAAGAACATATAAATACTGAATTAGGTAAACTATAGAGGAAGTAACGCGTTTCAAGAAACAAGTTTTGAGAGAGAGAGAGAGAGAGAGTTGGGTTGGTTTTGGTTGGAGTCATAAGAACATGAGATGTGCACATTATAGAAGGGAAACTTCTTCCGTGAAGGGGGAGATAATGCAGTTAGTGGTGATAAGAGAATAAATGACTCACGACTTACATTTTGTTCACTAATCGGGTAAGATCTCTAGATACATCATACATCTATCTATCGATACGTGATAAATACGTATAGTGGGAAAGGTTGTCTTCTATCTAATATCAATAACACGAGTGACACACATGACCCCCAATTCACCACACAAATCTGTGAGTGAGAGAGTATTTAATTTTCTTACATGAATTAAATAACAACGTAGATGTTACATTCTTCTTCTAACCAACGAGAGATATTTTATACGGCAGAAATTGTGCAGCGACACGTTTCATATTTTATTGATTATATATATTTGGTCCCTAGGTCTATATATTTAATTTTTCAATTAGAGATAATTAATAGGATAACTTATATAGGTGGATCGGATTAGAGTTTTTGGAGATAGATTAGATAGACGTCATGACATGTTGTTTGGTGTTGACTTTCAATAAAGCATATTTGTCGACATAATGAGTGTGAGTAAATAGTAAAAAGACTGTCACTAGCCAAATCAATTATCGACTGACTTATTTTCTCGTTAGCATGCTAATTTAATATGTAGTCCTAGTATTCTTTAATTTTAATTTGAATACTACTATAGGAATTGTAAAACATTAAAAGATGGTGTTATTTACGACGTTATAGCATTTTTTTACTTGGTCATAATTTTTTTTTTGGTTATGTGTTAGGATTTTCATTTGTATAATAACGTCAACGTGGAATAATTAAGGTATTGTTTTATTTCTTGTCATTCAGAAAAAGCTTTCAAGTTTACTTTAGTTCGAAGGATAATCACATGGGATCGGTCCACGTCCATGATTCTAATAGACCTTTTTCCGAATATTTGTACTCTTTTTTTTTTCTTTTCCTCTGCACACGATATTGACCACTATTTTTAACTATTTACACTGACTTTTATGGACCCTATCTCACTTAGTTACTGCTAGGTCCCCATCCTATAATAAATGTCATCCTTTTCAAGTTTTTAAATTTTTATTGAGTAAATCTCAGAGAAACCGTCCACGAAAAACGATAGAATTAGTACACATCAAAATTAGATTGAAACCAAAACTTACTCTATGTATTTGTGGAAAAAAAAGGCACACACATGATTTGGACTAGCCCGTTGTAACGTCGTCGTCAAAGTCCTCGCTATTGATCAATTCAGCCAACAGCTCATGGCATCCGTTGATTTGTATGACTTTTCAACCGGAATTATTTCCGATCATTCTCAAATCAATCGGACGGCCGAGGATGGAAACGTGGAGGGAGGTAATAGCTTAGCTAAAAGGACATTAACAAAGAGAGGAGTCCCACAACGGAATTTAAACCGGTCTATTTAAAACACTAATCAAACGTGGTGGTCCTCTTAACGTGCAACCCAACACGGCTTGGAGAAAAGCAATCAATATCAATTGCGCCAATTTTTCCATTTATTTTTTCTTATTAAATGCAATTTCAGCGTACTATTATAAGTTCTAAAGTTGTAAGTATGTGATTTATTTACTAGTATACTAGTAGTATTTAGTTGTATGATTGTATACGTTTTTGAAATTATTATTTTTCATATGGGCCTGTCGGGTTTCATTGCGACAAATATATACATTTATATAAGAATGATAATAGTAATGAACTTTCGAAGACTTTTTGATTAGAAAAATAGCTTATTTTTGATTGCTAGTGTTTATATTTTAATAAAACTCGGAAGTCTTAATATTTTGCCTATTAATAAACGTTTAAAATTTTAATATCCACCGGATGATGATATACAAATACAAGTGTCGTATGCTATTACGTACATTCTTATTTTCTAATAGTAATAGGACATAAAGAATCTAGTAGTAATCGTATAATTAGTTGGTCCCGCCGTATTTATGCGACAAATCAAGCTAACATTCTTAATATCGTACACGTTATCGAGTAAACACGTTAGAATCAGATCTTATGGTTTTTACAGTTTGATAGTCTCCATTCTCCAATGTTGCTAACTAAAACTGATTTATATTAGTATATATATGTATCCCACAATTCTTCGTGACTAAGAGGATATTGAAATATCAAAGTTAGGAGGTGTCAAAAGAAAAATGAAAACCCATAAATGGCATAGTAGTGACGATTGTAACATTCTTATTGGAGTGGTTCAATTTCCAAAATCATGGGGAAAAAGTTAGGCACAACACATTCATGAGAGTACAAGACAACTCTCATAAAAACAAAAGAGTTGTTTCGTTTGGTGTACTATTCACCAATCGTTAAGACTATTTCTTTTATTTCTTCTTATTACAACAAAAAACGAATGTTAAAAAGAAAGAGAAAATTATGCTGAATGATATTTATGTATGTTGACTCCAACAACATAGTGTCAAGAAACAATCTTTTGTGTAGATATTTGTTTTGCTCTTAAATTCAATTGTCTAATCATGGTTCTAAAGAAAACCCTCACGAACATATGAATCAATCAAAACTTTCTGATCAAACCGAGAAATCAACAAAACATGAAAAAGATGACACAAGAGGATTTTTACGAGATCAGATATATTTGGAATGTAAATGTATACATCTAGACAAGATCTACACCAGCAATATAGGAGAGACTCTATAAACTTGGTTCACCACCACCTCAATCTAAACAAAGTTACAACAATCAAGAAAAACGGTTTAACCCAAACCGGAAAAATACAATCAGGAAGAACCAATCTCAATTGTAGATCACATATTAACCTTTGGGTTATATAACATTGCAAGAGTATTGTAAATTTCATTATTGATAAATTCCAAGACTCACTAAACTTTCTGAAGACTCCCCCACACATAATTCAGATATGTGTTAAAAGACTCACTACTCAAAAACTAGGGAACATTAGAGTTACAACATTACGATACGATGTTGAGTTGACTCAGTTTTTTCCCTCACTTCTTTGAAGAACGCTTGGGAGTAACGGCGTTAAAGATGGCTTCGATCTCTTCTATGACGCGTTGAAAGAAACCAGGTGCTTTCACATCATCAATTGGTGTGTTCTTGTCAATGTCGTCACTTGTTCCATGAGTCTCTTTGCGATGGTGATGGTGACTCTTGGACTTTTCATCATGATGATGACCCATTGCTTGTATTTCTTCTTTGACCCGTTCTAACACATTAGGCGACTTCACAGTCTTCTCCTCTTGGAGTTGGAACCCCAACAATAGAAAAAGAGGGTTTAAATTCATATTCCATAATAAGTGACAAAACAGAGCAAAGAAATCAAATAGTAGACTTATCAACCAGCGTTTTGCTATTGTTTTCTTTAAGAGAAACTTCTGATTAAAACGATGTAATAATAGACGCGTAATTTGATTGTAATAACTAAGGAAACGATAAACATAATTCTGAATTAAAGAAACGCGTAACTCAATGATAAGATCTGATAGTTCATTACCTGATGATAAAGGTTTTCGATTTTGATCCGCCATGGATGGTTTCTTGGTCTCTGCTAGAGATGATCTTTGGCTGCTTCGTGTTTTTTGGGTTCTCTCCTGATTCGGTGGCGTTTGCTTTGCTCTAAATTCGTATTCGGTGGCGTTTGGTCGAAACGAGAGATGCGTTTAATGTGGACCGTCAGATGTAAAGAGTAGTGGGGGTCCCCAATCTGGACCTGGAACCGAACCGGTGGTTTGAGAAACCCGATTCAGAGTTTAAACCTGATTGGTGACCAACTTTTAAAACTTTAAAAATGTTTAAAACCTTAACAGCCAATTTTTTTGCCAATCAGATTTTTTTGGCTTTTAATTTTTTTAAAGTTTTAAAAGTCACTTTTTTTTCTTTTCTTTGTTTTCCCCCTTTTTTTTAAGCCTCAAAACCCATACTTTAAAATTAAATAATTTTTAAAGCATTCTTTTTTTTACCCTTTTATATTTAAAAGCTATCCAAAAGTATATATAAATATTTTATATATTTTATTTTTATAAATTAATTATTCTTATTTTTTTCTCTTTCTTTTAAGACTCATTTCAATAATAAATTTTATTTTTTTTATCATCATCACTAAGAATACTATAAAAGAGTTTATGAAATACATCATTAATAAGAAAATAATATTCAAACAATGCATTGATTAGTGTTTGTTTTTAATTAGTTTTCAATCAAAATACATCATCACTAATAATACTACAACTTCAATTATTTATTTCTTATTCTTATAGTTGTTTTTAATTAGTTTTCAATCAAAATTTCATATTTGATTGATTTATACTTTTAAAATTTTAATTTATCATTAATAAAATTTATTTTGTCATTAAAATCTTATTAAATTAATTTCTGACATAATATATATTTATTATTAATACTTATAATAATAATAAAAATAACAGCTACAGCTTTAAAAGTTGTTGGTAAACAATCAGATTTAAAAATTTTACAGCTTTAAAATTTTTTACAGTCAAAACATCAACAACCAAATTCTCTACAGCTAAAATTTTAAATTCAAAGTCGTTACAGCCATAAGTAACAGCTGTTACCAATCAGGGTATTTGTTTTGTATGTACTTTTGTCCCGTATTAATTAATAACTAGATTGAGTTGAAATTCATTTTATTTACAATGTAATTTTTTTTATAAAATATAATTTATATGATTATTTTTAAAAGTTTTTTTGGATAAAATATTGTGTAATAAAATCATTTGCTAAATATGATGACTTGAAAAAGACACTTATTTTGTAAGTTTTATATTGTTAATGATTCTAGATAAGTACCCGTGCTATAACACTGGTTAAATTTTATTTTATACAAATTTTGTATATTTTATATTTTAAAATAAAATTTTAATATGTTGTATTAGTTTATGTACGTGAAGTTATTTCAACAATGTATATTCTACCCCATGACTTGAATGTCATTATAAGACATAATTCTGTGAATTTAGTTTTTAAAAAGCGAGTTATTATATTATGAGTAATTTAATATATTGTTATACTTTTTATTTTAATATACTTGGTTTTTTTTAAATTCTTTCATATTATAGTGACATATTATTGACATTGCTATAATAAACCAATTTAGAGTGTTTATAGTTTCTAACTTTAATATCAAGTTTTAATATTTTAAAAATATTACAAAATAAATTATTTAAAGTTTATTATATTATATAAAATTATAAAATTCAACAAAAAAGTATGAAATTGAATTTAAATATTCAAATTTTGACCCGTGACTCAGTAAATTTTTTAATTCAATAGATATTATTTTTAAAGAATAATATTAATAAAAATTGAATATTTTATAGATTGAATCATTTATATTTGTTTTTAAAAATTCAACTTATGGTATATCCGGAAATAAAACTATTTTTTAATTATAATAAATAATATGAGAATTTATTGTTTCACAAAATAGACTCATATATAAAAATGAGAGGTGAAGTATAATAATAATTAACAAATTAGTATGTTAAGTTAGATATCAAAGGATTTTATTTGAATAATAATTTTATAAATAAAATTAATATGGTAAGTTAGATGATATCAAATGATTTTTTAGAATATTCTCTTTAAGATTTTTGGAAACAATAAATTCAGACTATACAAATAATATAAAACTTAATCTATAATCTATTTGTAACCAATTTATTAAAATTATATAGTCTACAAAACAATGTTGTGTACTTCTGTTTTATTATATAGGGGACTAAATGAATACCCGCGCTATGTGCGGGCATATGGCTTACCACTTTTTAAATAATTTTGCTACTAATTTATTTTTTATGTAGAGTTTATCTTTGTTTTTTTTAACTGTGGAAATCTTGAAAATATATAATTTGAGGTTTATTGCTTTAATACTTTACATATGTTTTCTCATTTTGTAATTGAATTATTAGATACATGCATGAACAACTTTGTTTTGAGAGATTTAAACATTTTATAATTCTTATCTAAAACTGCAAAAGAAAATATTTTAAATGAAAACTTGATCTAAAGATACATATTTTGTAACAAAGAGTTTTTTTGGTTGAATAAATTTTACATTCATTCAAAAAAAAGCTTAAGTATTTAGATATATTCATACTAAAGTTTCTCAATTAAATACTATACTAACATTTTCTTTTATCAAAAAATGTAGTGTGGGTAACTCTTTAATAAATATAATTAAGATATACATCTTTCTTTCATGTTAGCTATTCAATTTCTTGAATATAACTATAGAATTTGTTTTTTAATAAGAATTTCATTCAGTTTTATTTTTGACAACTTCTAAATATTAGAATATGAAAACTAACAGTCATGAATTTATTCAACTATGTTCCTCTTTATCTCTATATTTTTCTAAACCAACATTATACAGTTTTATTCAACTATCTTCCATTTGCTAGTGAACAAAACCCCAATCTTCTTTATATATATATTTTTTTGGGACAAATTTTCATGAATTTCTCTACAGTATTAACCAATATCTCTATCAATGCTGCAACTTTTCAAACTATTGACAAAATTGTAACGCCTAAACCATATACCCATACATTCATGGTTTATGCCAAGAGGAAGAAATGACACTTTGATTCACTTCCGATGCTCTTTTATCTTTTGGTGATCCATCTAGTTTCTTAAGATATGTTATAGGCCTCTCTAATTTTTTAACGTAAATATTGAAATTGTTTGTGATATAAAAAATAATAAAAAACATGAAATATATTTCATATTCTTCTAAGTTTGGGTGTGTTTGCTTTTAATGAGTATAGACATGTGACACTCTCTCCACTGCTGATGTGTCATTCAAATGGAGAGAGTTGACAATCTTTCATATTATAAATTACTTTCTTATTTTTCATTTTTTTTTGAACAAATCTTAATTTTAATTTAACACACACTTTTAAATTTAAATCCAGCTTAAAATTGCTGGATTTTAATCGATTTAAATGGAAAAAAAACAATCAAGAATTTTAATCGATTTTAAAATAGGAATATCAAATTCAAGTGCGTGGACATAGAAGAATGGGTATTTTGTTGGGCATAATAATGGGCTTTTTTGTTTGTAAGTGAGACAATAATCAAAACCAGCAGCCTATATGACACCAGATGTATAATTTACAGATCAACACGAATCACTACTTTACCTGTCTGTCTTTTGATAAAATAGGAAGGCAGCAAAGAAGAAGACGCCACTCCTCTTTCCTGATCCTGGGTGTATGCATACTCTCTCAACGCTATTGAATTCGTCTGTGCAGTTTTGTTTCTTTATTTTAAGATTATAAACGATTCTTGATTTTATAGGTAAAAAAACAATAGAAAGAATTGAGAAATTACACAATGAGTTCTTCAGAGAGTGGGGAAAACGAGTGTATGTGTTGGGCTGCAAGAGATCCATCTGGTCTTCTTTCTCCTCACACAATCACTCGCAGGTGAGATTCTTGATTTAGTGATGATCCTTTTTTTCCAACTCATTTCAAGCAATTTTTTTCTTTGTTTGATTTTGACACACAATGTGTATGATCCAGGTCTGTTGCTAATGACGATGTTTCACTCAAAATCACACATTGTGGTGTGTGTTACGCTGATGTTATATGGACTAGGAACAAACATGGAGACTCTAAGTACCCTTTGGTTCCTGGGTATGTTTTAAAAATCCAAACTTTACATCATTTATTGCATCTTACTTAGTTGAATTGATGATATTCATTTTGGTTTTTTTTCTTTTTTCTTTTGCAAGGCATGAGATTGCTGGGATAGTGACTAAGGTTGGGTCTAATGTTCATGGGTTCAAAGTTGGAGACCATGTTGGTGTTGGAACCTATGTTAACTCCTGCAGGGAGTGTGAGTATTGTAACGAAGGACAAGAAGTTAGTTGTGCTAAAGGGCAAGTTTTTACTTTCAATGGTATTGATCATGACGGCTCTGTTACTAAAGGAGGCTACTCCAGTCACATTGTTGTTCATGAGAGGTTAAGATCAGCTTTTTTTTTTTTTTTCTTGCCATTTCATATTTCTGAAACTTGTGAATGCCTTGTTAGTTTAGTTAGGGAGCAAATGATTTCTCAGTACTAGTTTGCTTGTGTTTGATATATTGAATACAATAGGTACTGTTACAAGATACCTGTAGACTATCCCCTGGAATCAGCTGCACCATTACTCTGTGCTGGAATCACGGTTTATGCGCCTATGATGCGTCACCATATGAATCAACCTGGTAAATCTCTTGGGGTGATCGGGCTAGGTGGTCTTGGCCACATGGCAGTTAAGTTTGGCAAGGCTTTTGGACTTAATGTGACGGTTTTTAGCACCAGCATTTCCAAGAAGGAAGAAGCTTTGAATCTGTTGGGAGCTACCAATTTCGTTATCTCCTCTGACCATGACCAGATGAAGGTAGAAAGAGAAGTTTTTAAAAAATTCTTGTGGATCATTAGGAATGAAACCAAACACTTAACTTTGATTATTTACTTGCAGGGTCTAGAGAAATCTCTAGACTTTATCATTGATACAGCATCTGGTGATCACGCGTTTGATCCTTACATGTCTCTCTTGAAGATTGCTGGAACCTATGTCCTGGTTGGTTTCCCAAGTGAGATTAAAATCAGTCCTGCCAATCTCAATCTTGGTATGTTTTCGTATAAAAAAAGTCTTATAATCTCCATTTTTTTTGGTTACACACTCTTTTGAATGCTGAAACCAAAAGATGTTGTTTTGGACAGGTATGAGAATGCTCGCGGGAAGTTTAACAGGAGGTACCAAAATTACTCAGGAAATGTTAGATTTCTGCGCAGCTCATAAGATTTATCCAAACATAGAGGTGATTCCAATTCAAAAGATAAATGAAGCTCTTGAAAGAGTTGTGAAGAAGGACGTCAAGTACCGTTTCGTGATTGATATCCAGAATTCTCTGAAATAGAGATGTCACTCATGTACTAAAAACTAGTATCTTTTGTGAGTAGCAGCACAATAGATATAATGGAGTCTGTAAGACAATAATACTCACTGCTACAGTTTGTTCTGTTTTTGTTTTTATTGCTTAGAAAGAGTTAGGGAGTGAAAAAACTAAGAAACAAGAAGTGAAGTGGTCGTTTCATAAATATGTTTATGTATATGTACCTAACGCAAATAAAGGAAGATTATTATCACGCGAGGCATGAGAGACATATAAATTATAAATTATTTATTTTTCCAATGTTACGAGTCGTATTATATTTATGACGACGAAAGCGAGATATCAATGTTACCGTTTTTTTTTTTTTTTTGCATTCCTTAGCCCAAAATTTTTCAAAATTCAAATCTCTTCTTTTAACAATTGCAAACTTTTTTTTTGTCTCCTTCACTCTTCAGGCCACCAAAAATCCCAGAAACTTTCTCTCTCTCCCTCTCTCTCTCTCTCTCTCTCTCTCTCTCTCTCTCTCTCTCTCTCTCTCTCTCTCTCTCTCTCTCTCTCTCTCTTCTTCTTCTTTTCTCTCTGTCTCGAGATTTTTGTAACAGATATATTCTGTAATCGACCTTTCTCCGCCGGATCTGATTCCAAAACCTGTGAAAGTCTTCAACTTTATTACATATTTTGATTTGGAAGAAGAAAAGTTTCGAAATTTGAGCAAATGGGTGGCTCTGGGAATTGGATTAAGTCTCTGATTACTAACAAGAAACCCATCACTGATGATGATCAAGTAAATCTCGAAAACAAAGCTCTCTGTTTTCATCTCTGTTTTCACTCGATGATCTCTGTTTTCATCTCTCAGTAACTGATTCTTTTTGTTACTCCCTACAGGATAAGAACAGTAAGAAGAAATGGAAACTGTGGAGGACTTCATCAGAAAGCTTACTTTCTTCCTCAAAGGGTTTCAAAAGCCGTGGTGGTAGCTACGGGACTCCTTCGCTGGGCTCAGATCCGCCGTCTTTCTCTGCTGACGAGTCTTTCACGGCGGCTGTCGCTGCTGTGATCAGAGCTCCACCGAAAGATTTCTTTCTTGTCAAACGAGAATGGGCTGCCACACGGATTCAGGCTTCCTTCCGAGCTTTCTTGGTACTATTACCAGCTCTTTGGTTTAGTGATCTCTTCTCATTGGTTTTAGCACTTTGATTGAGAGATATGCTTTGTATCTGGAACATAGGAGCACTAAAGGATCAACCATAAATACTTAATGGATCCTTAAAACTAAGTTAGCAGTTCTTTTTACAAAGTTAGAAACTTTAATCAACCATCAACACTTAAATGGATCCTTAAACTAAGTTAATTCATTTGAGCAGCTATTTTGTTTTCTTCTCTTAAGCTTTTGTGGTCAATGTTTTTTATTGATGCGTTTTACAGGCAAGACAAGCGCTGAGAGCTTTGAAGGCTGTGGTGAGGATTCAGGCAATATTCCGTGGTAGGCAAGTACGGAAACAAGCAGATGTGACACTAAGGTGTATGCAAGCTCTTGTTCGAGTCCAAGCTCGTGTACGAGCTCATTGCAACAGGGGGCCTTCAGATGAACAGGAGTTGCAGAAGCCATCTGATCAACGAAAAGATGATCCTGCAAAGCAAGCTGAGGTAATGCTTTATCAGATATGAAATTTCTGAGATAAAACGGGACTCGTAGGAGACTAAATAAATGTATATACTTTGTGCAATGTTGTCTTGTTCAGAAGGGTTGGTGTGATAGCCCGGGAAGTATAAATGAAGTGAGGACGAAGCTACAAATGAGACAAGAAGGAGCAATCAAGAGGGAGAGAGCTATGGTATATGCCTTGACACACCAGGTAATGGTTTCAAAGGTTGATCACATTTTGAGAATTTAATCTCTCAGAGCCATTTGTGTTTATTGAGTTTCTTAAATTTTGATAGCCGAGGACGTGTCCAAGTCCAAACGCAAAGGTGAACAAACAAGGGAGTGTTAAAAAGAATAACGGATCATGCAAGAGCAGTCCAGGTTGGAATTGGCTTGACCGATGGGTTGCAGACAGGCCATGGGAAGGTCGGTTGATGGAAGGGCCTACAACAAACTCATCAGAGAATGCAAGGAAAAGCGAGAGCAGTGTATCTGAACATGACACAGTTCAGGTCAGGAAGAACAATCTAACAACCAGAGTTTCAGCTAGACCTCCTCCAATGTCATCATCAGCCACGAGTTCTGAGTCTTCGTCGACATCTCAATCCCCAGTTCCCTTCTCGGGAAGTTTCCTTGAAGAAGGAGGGTACTACAGAAAGCCGAGCTACATGAACCTGACACAATCCATCAAAGCTAAGCAGAGACGATCAGGGTCGTCGTCCTCTTGTTCTAAAACACCGTTTGAGAAGAAACAGTCAATGTCTTACAACGGAGATGTAAATGTAAGGCGTAGTGCTGGTTCAGATCCATTGAGCAACCAGTGGACTGATTTATACCCACCGGCTCAAGTAACAGGAAGACACATGTGGGCAAAGAGCCAGAGAGGCTAAACAAGTAAACATCAATCATGCCTTCAATCAGTTCAACAGCTTGTTGGTCCCAGGAAACATACACGGAATATAGATACAGAAGCAAGTTCTGTTTATCTTTTTTACTTATGAATGCTAAGGATTTAGTTTCTTGACTACGAATGTCGTTGTTTGGCCACTTGGATCATGTATGGTTTACTTGTAATTTTTCTGAAACAATCTGTTCTTAGTTCTTGTCAATATGAAACCAAGACCAAGGCTCACCTTTAGACATGAAAGGCATTTAAGACTAGTAACATAGATTACATAAGAAATGGTGACTAACAACCAACACTTTCCATATATTCTCCAAGATACATATGAATTCTGTTATACTTAAATCATTTAAATCATTCAGGATGATAAACTGCCTTATTGCTTAAGTGGAGCTTTCTTCTCTCGGTCTGCAATTCTAGCAGGCGTGTTTGAGTGTGACTTGAACCGTCCTCTTCCGCCTTCTTCTCTCACCTGAAAACTCGACAAGCATCAACATTTGACGCAGCATTCTCATCATGAGGCAAAGATCAGAATAAAGTTTAGGCTTGTGTACCTTTTTCTTGACTATTTGAACAACATCTTCATCCTCAAGATGATGAGAAAGACCGCAGTGTTGAGGGTAGTGCCTCGCGCTTGTGCCCCAAACCAGTGCATACTTCATATCCTTCACCAGAGTTCTGTGGACGTGGTTACAAAAATCTTCAACTGTGCAACCACCTCTATCCTGTGAAGTAACACAAGGTAATCAAATTCTTATCTATACAAAATAAGCCTGAAAATCCACACGACAAGTGCCGAGGATATAATTCTTACAGCTGAGAGGACAAAGGGTTCATCGAAATCTGGTTGCTGGCTTTGAGGCTTTGAGTAAACTCTCACAAGTCCCATTTCGTCCCACATTCTTGCAAGTAGTCTGTCTAAGTTTAGCTGTTTCAAGCAACACCATCATTACCATTAGACCAGTG
Source organism: Camelina sativa (assembly GCF_030686135.1). Taxonomy (NCBI): domain Eukaryota; kingdom Viridiplantae; phylum Streptophyta; class Magnoliopsida; order Brassicales; family Brassicaceae; genus Camelina; species Camelina sativa. The sequence goes on along the minus strand of NC_141886.1, from coordinate 24,319,676 downwards.
TGTTCGAGTATAGATATACACAGGTTTCAGAGTATACAGGCCATTATGATGAAGCTAGAAGCCTAGGACTACACTGTATCGGATTTTTCTTTTAGACACTACTCTTGCCAATTTAATAGAACAGTTCTACTTGCTAGAACTTGCCTTTAGATTGCAGCTAATAACAATAGAATTTGGCTGCCGTGCTAGCCTATCAACGTCATCGATTCCAACAACATCTATTTTGTTGTAGACATATACACACTTGATGTATTTGCGGTTGCCTTCAATAACATCAATAAAGTCATCCACAGTAGCATCCTCACGAAATAGAACCTGCAATATTCCTTACTTAACTCATTAGAAATCTCTCAATAAAGCAACAAGAGTTTAAGTTATATAGTTCTACTCCTAACTTGCGGACAAGAGAGGCTAGGAATAGTTATTGTCCGAGGCTGATTTGAAAACAAGATTAAAGGTGGACTTATAAATACCTCAGCATTGTGAATCTTGTATTCATGCAGAATTTGATAACAGAGCTTCTCATCAATGCGCGTTAAGGGTGCTGTGGTGTTGAAAGAAATTCCCCCGGTCTTCTTCTTCTTAAAGTATATCTATTAAAACAGTGAAAGTAAAACACCAAAAATGGTAGCACATCAAGCTGGTACATATTTTGGGTTGTTATGAAATAAAATCAAGAATAAGAAGATGAAGGGAAAGAGAATTAAGAGTTTTGCTAAGAAAATAGAAAGGGAGGTCACTGATAAAGATAAGTTTTACCTGTGGAGGTCTTTTGTTTAGACGCAGACCCACTGCTTCAAGTTCCTTGGTCAGTATTTGCCTGTGACCTTCACTCTACAACGATTTTGGAAGAAGAAATAGTGAGACAAAATGGCAAAAGCGAAAAAAAGACAGAACAATCAAATAACTTGCATATTCATTCAAACCATATCTCTTACTTTTGAGGCATCGAGAACCATCAACACAAGGTCTGAAGACTTTGCAACAGCAATAACCTGAGAAACAAACAGTTTCAATTTACGTTTATTTCATAACATTCCTTAATATGGTGGAAAACCGATAAGGATTTGAACCTGTCTCCCTCGTCCTTTTCCTTCTGAAGCACCTTCAATAATCCCAGGGAGATCAAGCAACTGGATTTTGGTGTCATTATAGTGAATGACTCCAGGAATGCATGTAAGCGTTGTAAACTCATATGAGGCTGCTTCCGAATGTGTCCCCGTTAACATTGTCAAAAGCGTGGACTTTCCAACACTGCAAATCACAGCCACAAACCCAAATTTGGCTACCTAAGTGAGAGACTCCAAAGTTGAAACAAACACATAAACATGGCTATGTGAGTTTAAGATTAGACCTTGGAAATCCTATAAGTGCAACACGTCCATGGCCATACTTTGTAACTTCAAAACCATCCCCACCTCCACTAGAACCCTATTAAGTAGATTTGGAAGATATTTTACAAACCAAAATCAGAAATGAAGACTGAATATAGAATCTGAACTCTGCTCCAGCTATAACGAGCAGAAGTTTGTACACTCTATAGCTATAGACATCCGAGACAAGCCTAGTAACAGGATCCAAACGTTATACGCACAGACAGTAGTGGTTGAAAAATTCTTCATAAAAAGTTGCCTTACTTTTGGTGGCTCTAACAGCTGTGTTCTGAGCTTTGCAATCTTTGCCTTGAGCTGACCAAGATGATACTCTGTCCATCATATGTGACAATATTTTCATTTCTTCTGCTTTCTTTGCAGAAAAATCAATGATGAATCTCATCTCTATTTTACACATTCTATTATGTAAAGAGAAACCTGTAGCTTTATTCTTCTGTGTCCGAGCCATCTCGGCTTCAATCTCTTTAATCCTTTCGACGATTCCCATTTTTTTTTCAGAATTTACTGCTACAAATGGCTAGAGATATGTAAGGATTGAGGTATCTTCACTTGTTTCAGCATTATTGGAAAAAACCAACAATAATCAGACAGATAATTTAAAATAAAATCATAAAATCACCAATTAAACATTATTAACTCAAAAAGACAAAAACTTTAAAGTGGGGCAACACGAGATGCGTCATCTAAAGAACTTCCAATAGAAAGAACAAAGCTTTTAATCAACCAAGTCTAAAAGAAGTAACATATCCAGCAAACGAAAGCTCACCTCTTTGGCTACCGATCAAACTACGACATGCAGATTACAAATACGAAGTTATACAACTTAGCCTTTACATATGATTCTCGGCAGTAACAGAACAGAGCTATGTGTTGGCAATTTTAGTGACAAACAACATAAAAGATCGAAGCTTTTGAATGAAAAGGGAGGAATTTTGATGAGTGGATGGCGATCGAAAGATGGTTCTAGAGAAAGCGAGAAAGATACATACAAGTCTGGGTCGAGAACCATCTCCAAGAAATAATGGATCGAATACAAAAAGGCCCAATCAAGTCCGAGTCAAACGCAGAGTTGGCATTTGATCATCATGACTTCACTTCCAATCTTCCATGGATATTATTTATATTATAGAGAAACCATTCATACCAATTCAAGAAGACTCAGAGACTACTTAATAGTACTTTCCTCATATATATAACCCACAAAGCTTGCTTCAAAAGTTACAAGTCTACAGAAACTGTTATCGTCTCGTCTCCTTACTTTGCTATCTTACAAAAAAAAAGGAAAAAAAAACTCAACTACAAAGAAGTCGGATCTTGTTTCCCTTCCCTTCTGTGACAGAATCTGCACAGGAATGTGCATCGACCCATGTTTCTTGAGACTTCCCTGTAAACACAGTAGTATATTCACAACTAAGCACATCCAGGTTCTCGGCAAAGGAAACTGCAGTTACAAGCTAAAGGGATAGAGAGAGAGAGAGACATAGAGAGAGGTACCATGCTGTTTGAAGGACTCTGAGCAAAGCTTGCTTTCAGAAGATTTCGCCATTTGTCCTACAAAACAACAAGATGGTTAATCCAAAGCTTAAATTGATAGGACATGCAAAGAGGGATAATTAGTTGGGTTACCTTGAGATCTACAGACGTACGATATGAATGTGATGAAAAGGAATGCTTTTTGATCTCAGACCACTTTCCAGCTCCATACTTTGATACACCCTCCACTAGGTTTGTAACCTCAGACAGAGTCCAAGCTCGATGGTGTTTCCTTCTAAGTGCACCACCTTGCGTGATTGGCAGGCCCATGTCATCCGAGCTATTTCCAGAGGAGTCTATGTGCTCTGGCTCCATGTCTTGATCAACCACACTGAGAATATGCTCTTCGTTGTTCTTGTCACTTGTAGCAAACTGCATTTGCAAACCAAGAATGCAACGAGAAACTGTGTCATATCTGGAACGCCAAATTTATCTAAATATCAGGTAGGGGGTAAATGAAATATCATCCGAGGCCATCTCTAATATCTGCAAACTAGGAAATGAGGATGAGGAAATTTACAAGATATTTCGATGGATAGAACCAAAACAAAAGATAAGTCTTACTTCTCTTTGGACTGGTCGAGAAGTAGACTCTACCACCAAATCTCGCTTCACAACCTCATTGTTTAACTGAGATGGGGTCAAACTGAAGTTACTCTCTGCTGGACTAGCTCTATCTTCCAAACAACTGGAATGATAATCCTACACAATGTTGCATTATCCTTAATTACATTCCGACTTGTTGACCAGAAAAAAATATAACATTCCGATTTAACAACAAAGCAAAATAATGGTACAGAAGTAGATCACTCATTTTATTATATTTTCCATCTATGCTTCTTAAAATAGAATTTGGCACGTGGAAAGAGCAAGATATGATAGGGCCAAATCATTGGAAGTTCAAAGAAAAGCATGAGATTGTGTAATGCAACAAAGGGACATACCATAAGAGCCATGATGTTCTCTCTTGGACGGCTTCTTCGGACATGAGAAACATAAGGAACCTTCATTTCAGATCCAGCAAGGGATACCGTCCTGGTGACAGCAACTCTCTTCCCTGAGGAGACGCTGATAGACCTGACCTCAGGTTTTTCGGATGACCTCTGATCCTTTGAAGGAATCATTGGCTTGTCATTTTGCTGTTTTTCATCTGTTTCCGATAGTTCTTCAATGTATCTTCTTGTAGGCTTCCTCACTCGCTTTGCATCCCTCTGTTCACTGGAATAATCCTCACTAGCGTAATAGTGGTCAGTAGCATTCACATGATCAGTACTCGATGGCGCATCTTTCGGTTTAGTAGCTCTTACATCATCACCCATATCCTTGCTAACGACATTAGTTATAACATTGGACTTCTCTTGCTTTCCAATTAACTTGTTATCTTTTATTGTCAGGTTAGTTGCTGGTACATCACAAGATTTAACAAGTCCCATTGCAATCCTCCTTTTGAGCCATGTCTTGTCCTTAACGGTTGTCTCACGGCCAAACGTTGCCCTGAATGTTTCTTGAAGTGCTTTAATTGGTAAATCATCCAAGCAGATCTCGCCTCTAACTCTAGAAAAATCAGGTTTTTGAGCAGCTTCAGACAATGCAGTTTCTTTGGGACTAGCTGCTGCGTTTGAGTATGGTTCAATCATATCAGACTGATTCATATTGCATTCATTCTGAACATTCGATGAAAAAGAAATGGGTTCTTGCAGCAAAGCTTCATAGTGGGCTTGATCCTCCTTAATAAACTTTTCTTCATTAGAAAACTGGATGTTGGCATCTGGAGGAGTAGAAGGCACCTGAGATCCATGTACATTGCCTAGCCTCTCTTCTTGTTCGACCTTTTGCAACATCTCCTCATAATACTGCAAAAATCTCAAAGAAGGAATAAAATCTTAGGAGTTAGGCCATCTGGTCTGCGATAGAGTTTTTACGAAAACTTTAACATTAAAACATTTAAAAAAATCTACATGTAGGAATGATAGTTTGTCAGAAATTCAAATTCTATTTTCAACATTCGTGAAATAGGACTAACCTGGTCTGTATATGGTCGCACATTATCAGACTGCAATAAACCTGAATTTATAGCTGAAAGAATAAGATATAAGGTCACCAATTTGTAACAATAACAGAATATGGGACAACAGATGGAGAAACCACAGAGAGATAAGCATATTTGGGCATATGTCGATAATAGAAATCGGTATGAATGTGAAATGGATTGATACAGATTTATGGTTTGATTAAGAAACCCTTAACTTTGGCTCTCCTCCTGATTTGCATCTAGGATAACCACTATCTATAACTATAGGCGTAGTGCATTTGTATATGCAATGCCTTCACGAGCATAATTAGGCTTTTAAGCAAGAGACGTTCAACATATAAAGATTTATGGGAGCCAAACCTTCTGAACTTTCAATATGGGACAACCGAGAAGGTATCCCTTCAGCTGGAAGGTAGCCTACAGTCTGACAAGCATCTGATGCAATATGCATGTCTGTCTCATTGACCTCCAAATTTTCTTCATCGGTTGGAAGGTAGCCTACAGTCTGACAAGCATCTGAAGCAATATGCATATCTGTCTCATTGACCTCCAAATTTTCTTCATCGGTTGGAAGGTAGCCTACAGTCTGACAAGCATCTGATGCAATATGTATATTTGTCTCATTGACCTCCAAATTTTCTTCATCGGTTGCAAGGTAGCCTACAGTCTGACAAGCATCTGATGCAATAAGCATATCCGTTTCATTAACCTCCAAAATTTCTTCATCGGTTGCAGGAACAAGTCTTCCATCTCCTGAAACCTAATCATTTGCATAAACCACCAAACATAAGATTTTGAAAGGCTAATACCTAGTCATAGTAGATATATTCTTCAATTCCAGGAAAAGCAAAACCCTCCTAGAATTATCATTTCGCTTGTTATAACTTGGACGTCTTAGAAAAAGTACACTATTGATAGCCGTACCCGAACAAGCTTGTAGGCAACAGGATTTCCAATCTGATTTGTTGGAGAAGATGGTGTGACACTTGTCTGAGCACTGCCTTCAAACATCTCTCTGCAGTCCTCAACAGTTCCAACTGCAGTTCCCATCGCAAATCCAACTTCAAACACACAATCTGAAATCACCAAATTGGAGAAAGCAAATAAATTGAAAAATACTAAATACATTCTTCAAAGTAAATCCACCAAATGATGCTGGAGTCCTATGTATAACTTGACCAAAAGTAAAGAAACCAATCTATCACAGAGATCAGAAATATAATCCAGAATGTGTAGTCCAAAACTATCTATCATCAAACAAAGGTTAGGCCTTTGAAGAAGAAAAGATAACACTAAGTATACAAAATCAAAAAGACTAACAATTTACACTACCCCATCTTCAAATTCCAAAGAATTTCACAAGTTTCCACAATTGAAAAACAGAGACTTTCGCATTCTCAATAAAAACCAATTGAAAATTTCAGTAAATTCCATCGAATTCCGAATACAGAACAGAATTAAAGAAAGCAACGAAATCAAAGCTTGAAAGTAAAAAAGAAACGAAAATAAAAAGATGGATGCTCACCACCGGAAACCAAGTTTTTATGTCGCCGGAGAGTGTGACAATTCACAGAAAGAAAAAAAAAAAAAAAAGCGATTGAATTACACTTTTTTTTTTAGTAACCTTGAAGCGTCGGAGAAGAAGAAGTCATGTCTAACAATGGATTTGTCTTCGATGATCGCAGAGGAAGAAGCTTCTCCTTCTCGGATTAGCAAAAATAAAAATATAAAGGTTAAAAATAAATTTGGGAAATTTTTGGTGCTGCTTTTATGTTGGCTCTCTTTAGTTTAGGCTTTTTTTATTATTTTTTATTTTTTCCTTTAAGTGCTTAATAAGAGCGAATTAACATGTCCCGGACTCCAAAGCGTTTTATTAACTCAAAATCTTTATTTTCTGATTTGGAATCCGTACGTGATACATATGTCAAGCAGCTTGGTCCGGTATTGACACGTCAGTAAATAGCTTAATATAGCTGGATATGCCAAAACAGAGTAAACTACGCTCCGTTTTGGTTCAGGTGTACAAAGAACGCCGTGTCGGATGATATATCTAGACCAGCAATGCACGTCGGCTGATTTTACAATTTTGAGGGAGGTATTGAACTTGTATTTTAAGAGATTTGGTGGGATTTGAATATTTTAGGTTTTTGCAAGATTTGATTGGTTTTTAAAAGATTTCTGATTATTTGTTAGAGTTTTTATATATTTTTATATAAATACTTTGTGATTTGGTGAAATTTTATAATTAGATTTTGAGAGATTTTAGGGTACTTTATAACAAAACTAAAAAATTGTCTTTATAACAAAACTAAAAAATTGTCATGAGACTTACCGTAGTTCAATCAGCAAATTCATCGCTTACCTTGCACCACCTGCCTCCAGCGTCGGAAACCACCATTTTGACAGGTCTAATGACGAGCAATTCACATCTGTCTTCAGCGACTACGTACACAACAACCACAATCATTACCATCACAACAACTTCAACGACAATATCTACGGTAATACGCCGTCCAATCACAATAGCATTAGCGATGATAATAGCAAAGAAACACCACCATCCCATCATGATCATCACATGGACAACATAGCCTACCAAAACAATCTTATGTTCCATGGTTTTATTTTTCTGGATTAACAAGGGATTAGATTGATGAGAAGTAAGCTTAGGAGATTGGTTTACATGTGTGTTGCTTGTTGTGCAGTATTGTGTATTATCTTTGAGGTGACAAGAGTTTAATGTGGATAAGATTTGTTGTAACTTGCAAAGAAAAGAGCAGAGGAGTTTAACCAAAAACAATAAATAAGAGCTCATTAAGTCTAACAAAAACAGAGAGTAGCAACCATACATCAGCAAAAAAAAAAAGGAGTTACTGAGAAGAAGATGAAGAAAATAAAAATAAAAAAAAAAACACAAGAAGAAGAAGAAGATGACAAAACAGAGGGACAAAAAGCAGTAAAAACTTATTACGTTTGTGTTTTTTTTTTCTTTCAGTTATTAGAATAAAACAAAAAAGAATGAGAACAAGGGACAAACTTATTACGTGTATGTTACCTAATGCAAAATGCAAAATAAGAGAGAGGAAGCAATCGAATTTGCCGGTGGTGGGATTGGAGCGGAGGAGTGGGGAAGAAGACGTGATGAGGTGAGACTGTTTATGTTTCAATTTTGATTTTTCAGGAAATACAGTTTTTTTTTATAAATTCTTGTACAATTCTACTTCAAAAGGTATGATTTTGAGGCAGAGTATTTTCAACTAAAAAACAAATCAAAATCTCTTAGAATCATTCAAAGTAGAAGTTTTTAAAAAAGTTGTAATATTTTGAATAACAAATAACAAGAGATTTCAAGTAAGTTTTATAAATCATTGATTGAATAACAAGAGATTGTATATTATTTTAAATGATTTTACATAAATCTAAGTTGAATAACATAGGATTTTAAAAGATTTTTAAAAATCATCAATTGAATAACAAATGATTTTAAGAATACTCTAAAATCTTTTAAAATACCAAATTCAATACACCCTCCTTTGGTTATTTCCAGTAGAGCTGGGCAAAATAACCGGTAACTAAATAACCGACCGATCCGAACCGAAAAAAATCAAACCAAAACCGAACCGAAGTTCCTCCAATAACCGAATGGTTAGTAAAATCCTATGTTTAAACTAACCGAAACCAAACCGAACCGACAATTAAATGGTTAACCGAAATATACAAAAGTCTAGATTATACCCAAAATAATATACTTAATATTAGGCAAAACTATAAAATAAACTTAAAATATTAATTATTTCTACATTCAAAACAATTAAATACTTTAAATAATCAATATATTTAAAAGTTATTATTTTGAATTTAATAAAATTAAATACTATTTTGTAAAATCGGATCAATATTTTTCCCCCTTTTATATTTTTGTAATGTTGTTTTAGTTAATTTTGATTATATTCAGTTATTTTTGGTTGGTTATATTAGATTTATTTGGTTAATTTCATTATAATTTATGTTAGTTATAGTTATCTCTTCAACTAACCAAACCAAAACCGAACCAAAAGAAACCAAACCGAACCTAACCGAAATTTCTAAAATATTCAAATGATTATTATATTCTTATATCCAAACTAATTGAAAGCGAATACAACTAAACCGAATGTCAGGCCTAATTTCCAGATTTACAAGAAGAATGTGTAAGGTGGGTGTTTCTCCGTTTTGGCTAGTCCAGATTTAATTATTACTTTATTTTTAATTTTCACTTCCAATTTTTAAAGTCCACCATAAGAAAAAAAAGTTCAGAGACAATTAACAAGAATAAGGAAATTGGTAGTTACAAAACAAATGTTAGAATATGTAACTAATAATTTGAAAAAGAGGGAGCACATGATAGTTTGGTTTGAAAAACAATCTTGGTCCTTCACAGATAAAACTAGAAATACAGTACAATTTACAAGCATTTGTTGCTAAACAAATGTCCTTTAACCCTCGTTTTGGACTTTACTTCTCCTTTTGCATTAGTAGCTAGACATGCTTCTCCTACAATGGAAACTTGGAAAAGACAAAACTAAACACAAACACATCATGATGGTAAGCAATAGCACCAAGTTACCATTGTACTAGTTATGCTGAATTATATATTAAACAATGTTGTGGGACTAAGTAGTTAACATCAAAACACATCAACTTTAGTAAATCTTAAACTGAAATATGAACGCGCAATCAAAAAATAATAGTCATAGAAAAGCTTAGAAATTCCAAACAGATTTTTTCAACCATCAGTAGAGTTAAGAGTAGGACAAATGTCAAAGATGTAAGGTGCTTCCGAACTCCCAAGAACTTGGTAATAGATAGTTCAGAGAGACTATAAACTCCATTTTACACTATAAGCATTGTCATTGGATCCTCTTATACCATCAAATCTGGTGTGAGGATTTGAGTAGAGATGGATCAATGCTAAAAGAAAACTAGCGACAATTCACAAAAACGTTTTGTTACGAGGAAGTTTAAATAAAAATTTATATGCCATTGCTTCCTTCAAGTAGAGAAGCAAAACAATCAAGAAAGATTATTGAATAAGGAATATAGATCTAATCAAACGAAAACATTAGATCACAAAAAAAGTGAACAAAAATTAGAAACTAGCGAAGCAAAACATTTTCTCGAAGAAGAGAAAGTCCCAACCTTTTTATCTTATCAACAGAAGAACGTTGAGATAAGGTTGCAAAAATGAAAGGCCTGGAATTCGGACACCTGGCACGTAGATAAAGCGCCACAATAATCATAAGAAAGGACCCCCGGTGTAGAGAACCTCGTTTTCTTCTAGAGGGTTACATTAACATTACAGTAAGGACTGTAGTGTAACTGTGTAAAGGTGAGGACGAAACGGAAACCTTATCTTTGCAGTAGCAGACATGGCGGGTACTTCTCTACCTTCATCTCTCCTCAGCCAAGGACCTTCGTTACTCTTCTCTACTTCTTCGAATCAGGTCTCAGAAGCTAAATGTGGAATTGTGATAACATCTGGAAAACGTTCTCTTGTTCGTTGTTTGGCTAAGAAGAAAATCAGTTTTGTGGATCAGATTCTCGATTATATCGAAGGTATCTTCAGTTTCATGGGAATTTGAATTTTGGTTTTAAAGGTGAAGCCTTTTTGTCTGAACCAAAAAAAAAATTGAGTCTTTGTACCATACTGTTGTGTGTGTTTTCTCTTGTTTTAAGGCGGTCCTAAGCTTAGGAAATGGTATGGAGCGCCTGAACTTCGACCAAAGAATGGATCTTTAAGTGGAGACGACGATGAATTTAAAGGTATTGCCTAAAAGGGTTTGAATTTGGAATCTCAGGACTTAAAGCATTACTCTTATTATATGCCATTTGGAATCCATGAAGCAGAGGAAGAAGAAGATGATCTTGATGGAGAAAAAGATGCTGTTTTTGTAACGGATGGAGATAGCGATTTGGGTCAGGTGTGTGTTTCATGCTTTCATAGAACCATTTTACATTGGATGCAGCGAGATGAAACTGAGAACTGTTAATTCTTAGCTGATGTAGATGATTATACTGCAACTGATTGTGAAAGGGACTCGTGTTAAAGCACTTGTCAAGGACAAAAGAAAGGCTTTAGATGCTTTTGGAGCTTATGTTGAGGTTAGTTCACTGAATACATATATACTACTCCCTAGTTCTGTCTCTTGTTGCTTTTTTTACTTTGATAAACATTTCAATTACTGTAAACCTGTGAAGTTGACGTCTGGGGATGCAAGCAACGAGCGTTTCTTAAGGAAAGCTTTTAAAGGTGTTGGTGCAATCATATCCCCAACTGTATGTTTTAACCAAGTCCTCCATCATTCTTGTTGATCTGACTTGTACATTTATCTAAAACATTAAGCATTTCATTCTTTACTTCAGGAAGGTTTCTTATCTAATGTCAAGAGTTTAAGAGGTGTAAAACATGCAATTCTCTTGTCTCAGGTAAGGATACATACATCTCCATGACTTTGCCTTTGTCATACTGGGTTTCTTATTATGATGATTAGGGTCTTGTGTCTGTGAGATCATGGTTTAATGAAGCTGCAGTTGTCTGTTTATAAAAACAGCGGTGGAATTCAAGCTATGATGAATAACAAAGCGAAAAAACTGGAGGAGCAAGATGAAAAGGCTGTTATATCTTTGAATGTCCCTTATACAATCATAAGAACAGGCAAGCTGGAGAACAGTCCTGGAGGGAATCAAGGCTTCAACTTTAGCGAGGTAAATTCATCGAAAACAAGAAAAAACATGTGTTCCCTTGACTGCTTGGTTTCAACAACATTTTTATGAATGAAACAGGGTGCTGCAGCTAAAGGAAGCATAAGCAAGGAAGATGCTGCTCGTATCTGTGTTGAAGCTCTAAGTGTGATCCCACCAACAGGGTTAATATTTGAGGTAGATAACAATCTTTGCTTTTCTTGGAATATGTTATGTTTTATTGATGCTGCTTCCAGTACAAAGAAGCCTATGTTACTGATGAGGCTTCTGTTTCGGTCAGGTTACGAATGGAGAAGAAATTGTATCCGACTGGGAAGGACAGTTGATGAAAGTGATGCAGAGACAGAGTGAAAAGAAGTAGTAAGCTTCAAAGTGGAGATGAACAGAACATCATATTATTATAATTATACATCATCATTGTCTGTCTTTACAACATCTTTCTGTTGATGTAGATAAGAATTTATTTCCTTTCATATTGACATGGGTCTCAAGAAACTTTGAAAGCCTTCAGAATTATAAGTTTTTCTCCTCTTGTACGCATAAAAAATTATTTGTTTTCATTATCTGTAAGATTGCGCAACCATGAGAATCATAGCAAGAATGATATGAACAGTATGGAGGCCCTACCATTTACAGTTTTTATAAAATATCCAAAAAGAAAATTGATAGGAAAATGGATGTGAGCCAAGAAATTGATTATAAAAAGGTGAAGTGAACCAAAAAGTTTGGCTGGATTCTTTTGTCCAAAAGCCAATGAAAACAAATAAAGAAAGGGGGGGGGGGGGGGGGGAGAAGCTTTGTGTTGTAAAACAACTTGAAACTTGTGTAAAAATGGAGAAAAAGATAAGGAATAATAAAAAGTACCAAACTAAAGTTAAAACTACAAGTCTCTGTTCTGTTGTCTTTTTGACTTTAAGGATCATGCAAGCAAACACAAAGGCAACGAGGATAATCATCTTCTTTTGCTAGATCAGACTTTGGTACAATTTCATGTCTTTCTTTTTCTTTATTTTGATTCGAGTATCAATCTTACTTTATATTGAGCTAATAAGGGTTCATATGAACATTGCTAAATTTTGAAGTTTCTACAAACAAAAAGAAATGGTTTTTACATGTCAATTCTATAACCAAAGAAATCACGCTGCACAGTACACATTCATTTGTGAGAACCCTTTTTGAAGTGCATAAAGATGATTAGAGAATTTCATTAGTCCAAAGATGTAATTATTATTAACATGTCAAAAAATGCATCAGTTGGTGGCAGAACTTGAATTTCAGAGATATGTCAAATCTAACAAAAGAAGAAAACTTCTTTTATTATCTCAGAATCAAAAGACATAAACATTATGTAGATAACAATTTCAACAGAGATTACAGGAAGCAAAACTGTTGAAGAAGACCCTTAAGAAAAACACAATATTAATGTTCATATTGTTGTTGGACAACAACAACAACAAACATTGTCACTCCTTAATCCACAATCAAATTAGCTTTTTGAATCTACATAATCAAGATTGGTTTTTATTTTTTTTTGGTTGTTGGTTATGTTGTTACCCGGATCTAAACCTCTTCTGGTTGTTGTTGTTGGCCTTGCCATCAGATTTAAGTGTACCTGTAGACTCCCCTTCGGATGAAGCATCAACCGATCTGGCGAAAGAATGAGAGAGATCTCCATAAAGACTAGCCACAGTTCTGATATTGTTATTGAGCTCTCTTATCAAACCAACATTTCTACCCAAGTGATCAGCTTGTTTAGACTCGTGGTTCTGATTGATCTCGTTGATCAAAAGCCGGTTTTGATCAAGAATGTCTTGAACTTGAACAAAGCTCTTCTGAAAATTCTGCAACACTTTACCATCCATCTGGTATCTCTCCCCACCAAATCCAGAATACACATCTCCTTCCATTCTTGATTCCATCAAAGCTCAAATCTTTTGTCCAAATCTACATAACAAAAAGGCAAATAAAACTCACATTAAACAAGTGTCTTCTTCCGTCGACCTTGTCTATTATAAAGCTCTTTGATCACTCACATAAGATTCTACTTTTTCCAGTAACACAAATCAAAGATAATAGTATTTTTCTTTCTTTTTGTTTGCAGTTACATTTCAATCTCAAGAACCATCAATTTCGGACTAAACACCAAACACGTTTTGAGGAAAAAAGAGATCTATATATAGATAAAAGAAAAAAAGGAGAAGTAAGTAAATAGCTCTGCTATAAGTAGTAGCCTTTCACCTATATAGTGAGATAATCTCAACAAAAGTAGAAACCGATTCTATAAGATTCATCAAAATTTTGAAGACCCAGAAACCAAAAAGAATCATATCTATCTATGAACTCAAAAAGCAAAGCAAGATTTTTTTTCCCCAAAAGCTTTGATTACATAACAAAACAAAATTCAGTTTCTTACCTTGAAAAAAATAAACAAGCTCCGTGAAGAGGTGGTGTGACACAGAGAGGCTGAAATCGAGATTTATTTTTTTCTCGGGAAATAAAACAAGAATCTTTATGTTTTTCTTGTTTATAGAGAAAATAATATGACAATTATTGGAAAGCAAAGGAAAAAAAAAAAAAAAAGAATCTACTTGTCGTCTGTAGACAAACAGTTTGAGACAGAGAGAGATTTGAGGGGAATATTTATATAAAATGTTCTTATCTTTTTTTTCTTATAACCCATCTGTAATTTGCAGAGTTATGGAGGTTAAAGATATTGTGCCACTGTGTCAGACATCTGGAGCAAAATTATTTATTTTTTTGACCCGACCCGTAACTTTTGTTTTTATTCTTTATAGTGTCAGTAGAGAGGTCGAACCAGAGAACTTAAAATCTATATTAAAATTTTATAGTATGAAGTTAGTATTTAGCATGTAACATTTAAAAATATGGGTCAGAAAATTTAACATATGAAGTTTGGATAATTACAAAAAAAAAAAAAATTATAATTATTTATAGATTTGGATGAAACTTGAATTAAACACCTGTTAAATCGAAGCTATGATATAGGAGCAAGCCAGATATTCACACGAGGAGAGTATTTTTCGTGGGCTGGCCTGCGAGCTTCTTGAAGGTGTGGGCCGCAATGTCATAGCGAGAAGCACGATGGTGGTCTGGTCGATGAAGTAAATAAAGTTACGTTTTTAAGGTCCTGGTACATGCTCACGTTGACTCAAAACTCCTCGTTCATACCAAAGAAAATGCAAAGAACATTAATGTCTTTATCTTGTCTATGCACCATGAACCCCCTTGGTTTTCACCAAAACTTCCATTGTATGGTCAAATTCTAGAAATGCGGATTGGAATACAAGTTGTTAATCCCAAACCCAATGCATTGATTAGGCAGTTAGTTTGTTTGGACATACTTGTTTTACATGTTATAATCCTTTAGACCGGTAGTTTTGCATCCTAGTTGAATATTTTTTGGATCAAATATGGATAATGGATATATTATTGGTATAAACCATGCATAAATTTACTACCGTAAAAAGGAAAAACTACAGCAGTAGAAGTTAAGGAACAACACCTAAAACAAACGAGATAATCAAATTGTTAAGAGTAGTTGGTGCTTCAATGTTTACACCATGTCCAATTTCCTTCAATACCTCTAAACTCGAGTTTGGCAAATTCCTGTCAAACAAAATTATGTGGCAAAGAAATTACATAATAATATTACTAACAAAATTAGAGTATGGAGGTTAAACTGTGAGAGATCCTTTATTATGACTTAAATTGTTAGAGTTTAGTTATCATCAATTCATCACTCATCAAATATTATTTACCTATGTAGACGACGTCCATGCTCCAAAGGAAACACCTGATCCTTGTCACCCCAAACGATCAACGTTTTCTGAATATTTAATCAACACCAAAATAAATAAATCATCAGTTACTAATTATTCAGTTAAAAAAAAACTGTTTTATTTGATAAAAAAAAAAGATCAAATGACCTGTGATATTGCAAAGAACTCTGGCTCCTCTTCTCTTTCCAGCAAATTCTTAGCTAGATCTAAAAGTTCTTGTCGATTTGTCTCATACATCACCTAAACAAAGATTGAAAACTTTAAGGGCTTATTCTGCAAATCTTTAACATCTGGATCATTTTTTAAATAAAAACTAAACTACGGGGCAGAGTCAGTAAATTAACAAAAAGAAACAGAACTTACAGAGATGAATTGGGAGAGGATAAAATCAGGAACCCAGTCAAGAAACCTAAGACCTGTATTCATGGAAACCCTAACTAACAACCTCAGATCCCTCGGACTACTCGGAACCAAAATCTCTGACACATATCCGCCGTGTTTTTTCATCTCCGTCACCTTCTGCTGCTGCGTAAACCCGACTCCACTACTCACAATCACCAGTCTCTCAACCATCTCCGGCCAAATCTTCGCAATCCGGTACGCTACGAACCCACCGTAACTAATCGAGTAAACCGACAAATCTCCTCCGTCTTTACCACCACCACAACCAAGCCTCTTCAAACCTCCGACGATACTCCTCGCCTGAAACTCCACGCTCCGATCTGTGTTTCTCGAGTACGATCTCCCGAAGAAAACGAGATCGGGGATGAATAGATTAAACGATCTCGACAGATCCGTGACCTGAGTAATAAATTGCCATTTCGAGTTCGCTCCGTAACCGTGTAACATGAGGAGGTTCGGCCGGTTGATTTTCCGGTGGCCGGAGATCCAGAAATGTAACGTGGTTTCACCGTCGTTTAAATCGACGGTGATCGGGCGTAGATCGCAGAATACTATAAAATATAAAGATAAGAATGTATCCGCGAGCTTGATTAGAATCGGGTAATCGAAATTGTCGAATAAACACCAAACGAGGCTCTTTAAGAGAGTTATTGCGATGCAGATGGCGTGACGGAGGATTCGAAACATGAGTTTCATTGACGCCATTAGAGAGTTTTTGGTGATGATGATTCTGAATAATATGGTTGTGTTCGTGTGCATGCATGTGTGTCTGTCTGTTAGACCATCTGCATTCCCTGGTATCTCAACCAGCTTCTCGTTAATTCAAAACAAATAAATGATAATAAAGGAAGAGAGAATGTGAGAAAAACAAGGAGAAAAGTGAAACGATTCTCATTTTAGAATTCTAGAATCGTTTCTGGACATATGTTTATTAGTTAGATTTTTTTCTGATTTTGTTTTTAAATAAATAGTTATATTAAATTAAAAAAATTTCCGTTAAAAAAAATAATTTATATTGGGAGACTCTTATCGTTTTAGAGAGACAAAGAAAATTGGTTATGGTTAAAATTTGAAAAAACAGAGCCGTTTACTATCTCTCCCGGTTTAGTCCGGTCTGATTCGATTGACTACTTCTTTCTCGCCGAAACGTTACTGATGGGCCAAAAAGCCCTATTTGTTATAATTTTGGGCCCATAATTCACACAAAAGACACAATGGTTTAGTACTCTCTTCACACATTGTTTAGTGACATATATAGCCAAGAAAAAGAAGGATCATTCCAAGAATCTTTCTTGAGCTTTTCTTGTTTTGTTTTGTTTTTGTCGACATCTTTGTTAAGCTTCTTCTGGCTGTCAAATAGTGTCTTTTAATGGTCCGTCACATGTGCCATTGGTCCACATTACATTACAACACATACGTATCCACATCTCCTCCTCGTATTCTCTACGTCAACTTTACCCAACTTGTGACAAAATCTTTGGCGCTTGGCTCATAACTCCAACTACCTTCTCAAGTAAACGAGTTTTTCTTATCTTCTTATGGACGTGATTTGCGCTCTTCTACTTACTTGAGCGACAAGTTAATTATTCAGCAATTAGCCTGATGTCTTTTAATTTGCCTCCGCAGTCAGATTCCGAAAATTTTCTTCATCTGTAATTAATATCAATGTCTACATCATCCTTACAATCACCAGTGATCTACTAATGATGCGGAACACGCAGGCAAAGAAAAGAGGCGTTTTGTTTGTTTCTAAGAGTGGTCCTTGTTCTTGGATGTCCATAATGGTTTCCAAAAGCTTATCTCCGTCTTTCGAACGTTCACCACACAGTTTATCCACCAACCTCTCTATATAAACACAGAGGAGAGAAGTGAGAAGAGTAGATAAAAAAAAGAAAAGAGAAGAGAGTTATTCCTAAACCAGTCATTCAAAATGATGCGCATTATCTTCCTCTTATCTCTTCTCTTTGCTCTATCCAATGCCTCTGTTCAAGACTTCTGTGTCGCAAACCTGAAACGTGCTGAGACCCCTGCAGGTTACCCTTGCATTCGTCAGATTCATGTCAAAGCTAGTGACTTTGTCTTCTCAGGCTTAGGCACTCCTGGAAACACTACAAACATCATCAGTGCCGCTGTCACTCCCGGTTTCGTTGGTCAGTTCCCAGGTCTGAACGGTCTAGGCCTCTCTACAGCTAGACTTGACCTAGCTCCTAAAGGTGTGATCCCAATGCACACTCACCCTGGTGCCTCTGAGGTTCTCTTCGTCCTTGAGGGCTCTATCACTGCTGGGTTTGTCTCCTCTGCAAACGCTGTCTTCGTGCAGACGCTTAAACCAGGACAGGTCATGGTTTTCCCACAGGGCTTACTTCATTTCCAAATCAACCAGGGAAAATCCTCAGCTGCAGCCTTTGTCACATTCAGCAGCGCTAGTCCGGGTCTCCAGATTCTTGATTTCGCACTCTTTGCTAACAATCTTCCCACTGACCTCGTCGTGGGTACTACTTTCCTTGACGCAACTACAGTCAAGAAGCTAAAGGGTGTTCTTGGAGGAACTGGTTAAAAAAAGACTTGGGACTCCCCTTGACTAAAACAACAGCAAACACCTCTTCTTCTTCTTCTTATCTTTAATGGATTCTTGTCATATCTGTATTGTGTTCCTTGTAATTCTTCAAAACCTGTCAAGATTATTACATTGTATGTGAGTTTTTCATTCAAGATCCTGAGTTGGTCATCATATCATTAGCTAAACTTAACCATTGACTTGAGTGAACCTTCCAATATAGAGAAAGAAACAAAAGAATGCTAACTTTAAGGACCAAACCTCTCACATGGGCTCAGTGGTCCCAACTCCACAAGTTTAAATCGGTCCTCTGCAATGATTCTATATGATATGGTTGACATTAACCCATTAGAACCATACAAAAAGGAGCCATCATGTGTGTTTGCAAAATAGCTAACTTAGATCTACAGCTGGACCTGGGAATTAAGAACACATTTTAACAGTTTATTTCAAAAATGTATCACCAAATCTAAGAACTTTCATCCCCATCTCCATTGAAACGACTGGTTCCAGATTAAAAGCAGAACAACTAACAATACTCAGATGTGATCTAAATAACAATATTGAGTTGCAGCCAAAGACAATAAATTTACAGATTATGGAAAAAAAAAGAACCAAAATTGAGATGACTTAACTCCAACAGCAATGCTCATTTTAGTGTTGTTGTAAATCATTGATCTTGCGGAGAAGCTGACTTCTTTTAAAAAGTAAGAAAGCAGCAACAACTACTTGTAAAGCTGCAGCTACACCGGCGAAGAAAAGCCCCACCGTATTTCCCGTGTTCACCTTCTTCTTCCGATGATGATGATGATGGTTCCTTGACTTCCTTCTCTCTCGCCATTTTTTTCTTCTGTGGTGATGCTTCTCGTGAATCGCCTTGTTATTCTCAAAGACCCTTACTGGAGGAGGCGGTGGAAGAGGAGGAGTGATGGAAGAATCTTGTGATTGTGAGTCAATTAAGATAGAAGAAGCAGAGATGGAGAAGAAGACGAAGAAACATAATAGAAAAAGTCTCAAACTTTGTAATGGCAACGGTTCCATTGTGTAAATTTCGCAGAATCGAAATTAGGATTGAGAGTTTCAAAATCTCTTTAATTATGAAATCAGGGTTTCTCGATTTTGAATAGCTGCGTAATCTGAATCGATTTGAAAAGTGAATCTGAAGAACGTGTAACGTAGAGGATCAGGGTTCCTGGTTGTTTTTTTTTTTTTTTTACGTTTTAAATTTAGACAAAGATGGAACGAACCAAGAAGATGATACTGATGAGGATGGAAGTTTTTGATAAAACTATTATTATTTTAAAGATCCGGTGGGCCGTTTTGGATCTCTTCTTTTAATAATATCTTATCAAAATAAGGCCCATCATACAGTATATGATTTCAGATGTGATATTATTATTTGGATCCGCAGCAAATAAAACACTAATTACAAATGTGTTCATCACGGTCACACTATATATAATGTTTGCACTATGCACATGTGATTGTATAATAATCTCATCTGCAAACATATATTCATATATGATGAAGATAATAATAAAACAGTTGAATTCAAACTTAAAGGTTATTGATGGGGAGAGTTATACAAAACCAAATATATTGTTAAACTTTACAGTAATAATTGAGGGAAATGTGCAAGGGAGGGAAGAGACACACGTAAAGTGGATTCTGATGAAATCATTTATCTGTGACTGTGAGGTATGGAGCCGATTTTAATAAAGCTATACACAACAACTTCGTCATCAACAAGATATTTAAAGCAATTTGCATACATACTAACATACACATGCAGACATATATTTAAACTACATGCTATATACCTCTTCACGTCATATCTGTTTATATCGAAATTGGTTACAGCGTTTAAGCCTCTGAATTTTATTGCCGCGATATCATACGCCTCCGCTGCTTCTTCTTGCGTACCTTCATCAAAGTTGCGATATAGAGTTACTAATTAATAACAACAATGTATAATGTTATATATTCAACCATTTATAGAAGTGGTCTCATACTAAATGTGCCAAGGTACAGGTCCTTGTTTCCAGCAACTCTTCCGATTCTAGCTTGCCATCTTCCATGTTGATGATGCCTGCATGCATTATACATCCATGATCATAAACATCCTCTAATGCTATATACATGCTCAATTGCTCATAATTAGTTTTTACAAGGTATGTCCAAATCAAACCTTGTAACTCCTCTGTAAACGGAAGCTCCCCTCCAAAAACCCACTACTATTCCTATATGATATGGGAATTTCATATCAAAGCTTTGGTTAAGTATGTAACTATGTATATATAGAAAGCCTATAAATATCAAATATTGCAATGAGAGTGATGTTTTAGGTTGAGTACTAGTTATACCTCCTCAACATGGCAACAAATTCTTGCCTATTCATGTTATCGAGTTCCTCGATCTCCTTTTCGTAATTACTCAACTGGATAAAAGAGCATCAAAAACACTGATATTAGTTACAAACCAACTCTAAATGAATCCATCAAATTAAGTCAATAACATCGTTTATTAAACTAAACCCGAGTAAAAGTCATTACAGAGAACACACGCAAGATTTTTTCTCTCTCGATAAGGCGAAACCAAAACTTCAGCTTTCAGATTTGCTTTCTCCGACGAAGCCGCAACTGCGGAGTCGTCGTCGGCTGCTTCTCCTGCTCTTCATTGGCAAGATAAGCTTCATTAATTCGACTGCCAGCACCTCCTTTGATGAAATCGGTCTCGGGTTTATCTCACGTCAACGGAGCCAAGGATGTTCATGGAGGAGAAGGAGTGGCCGTCGATCCTCAGTGGCCGCACCTTCATCGGTGGACCCAGAAGACTTCTTCTCCATCGGTGAAACCTCCTCCTCAAGCGGCGGTGATCTCCTTGGTTGATGAATCTCAGCCGGTTGTTGCTACAGGGGAGATTGTTCTTCCCCTTACCTCCTTGGCGAAATCATCAAGAGTTGGATCGTCACTAGCTTTGTCTGGTTCTTCTTCTCGCATAATTACAGATTATTTTCCGAGATTAAAGCCCACAGTTCCTGTCACTACCATGTCAACAATCTCTCGGCTGAGTAACATTGTCGTACAAGATGAGTCTGAGGGAGTCAATTGCGATGGTGAAGTCGTCTCCGTTCTGCCATCTCTCCTTGACACACAAAAACCCGCTACTCAACCCAAAAAAGCTCCTCCATTGTAATCCTCTCCTCACTCCTCACCTCTCAAGGGAGCATGGACTGTACCACTTAAAATGGTCTTAATCTTGCAGTGAAGAAAACAGTTGTGGATTCAAACACTCCTGAATTGGATCACGAGGATGCTATTAGGTTTCCTTGGGCTGCTAAAATGGATCCTGCAGCAAGGAATCTGTATAGAGCTACTTCACCGGATTACATGGAAGACGGAACTCCAAAGGTAACAATTCCAAGTCATGTCTTGAAGCAAGGTCTAGAGAACCAGAAAGAATATGTCTTAGGCCAGTTCTATAGATGTAATCCTCCTTCTGGTGGCTTGGTTCATGCGGTAGTCAATAGAATTTGGGGAAGGAAGTGTAGAATCTTTATCCGCAAATTAGATGACTCTAAGTTTCTCTTCCACATCCCAGATGCTTCAACAAGAGCTTGGGTTCTTCAAAGAGGTTTATGGCATGTTGATGATTGTCTTATGTTTGTTGCTCCTTGGTCCACTGCAGATACTTTTGATATCCCAGATATCTCGACTATTCCGGTTTGGGTAACCCTTAAAAAAAGATTCCGAACAGTCTCTACTCAATTCCAGGAATTAGCCATATTGCTTCAGGTTTAGGTGCTCCTATGGCTACTTACAAACCATGACTTGACCCTTCTCTAATGGGTGAGGCTAAGATCTTGGTGGAAGTGGATTTGAGTAAAGCATTCCCTCCTAGGATTGCAGCTGTGGATAAAAAGGGAAACATATCTATGGTTGATGTTGAATACGCTTGGGTTCCTGTTCAGTGTGGAGATTGTGGACAGTTAGGACATAAAGCTTCCCGTTGCATGAACCAAAAGTTGCCACATCAAAAAGCCACCAAAGTTGTCTCTAATGAGGTCAATGCTCCTGCCAATGTTAGTTTATCTACCGCCCCAACTCTAGTCTCTCCAATCAATCTTCAACATGAATCCACGAATGTTGTCATTCAAGAAGGCTCCAAAGTCCAAGACGATGAAGTTGCAGTCACAAAAGATAGTGATGTTCTTAGTGACCGAGAGGTAAGAAGTGTCCTTGCTAAAAATAAATTTAGCCGTTTGGGCTCTTCTTTTTCAGATGGGGATTCACTTCCCTCAGATGGAGATTTAGTTGATGCAGAGGATTCTGATAGTGAATCTGAAATGATGGACCATATGACTCCTTCCGGACAAAGATTACTGCGAGAGAGACCGGTTCAACCTTCCATTAAAGCTAAAGAGACAAAAGAGTCTTTTATTGCTCGAGGGAGAGGACAACGGGGACGTAGATCACGTGGTCGTGGGTGCCGTGGACGCGGGCACCGGGGACGTGGCTAGATGTCTCTTCGATGTTTAACAAAGCCAACCGGAGCGGAAGATTCGGTTACTATCTATGGGTCTGCTTGTATTATTGGCCTATTTCTATACTGCTTTTGTAGTTTTTAAAACTTTGTGACTTGTTTCACAAAATACTGCATGACTTTTTGTCATAGTTTTTGTAATATTCAGGTTAATATTCAAGATCCAAATAAGTAGTAATTACAAATCTGGTATGTTGCATGAGTGTGAACATATATAAAATAATGAAGGAGTTAGAAGTGGAGGAGGTAGGGACCAGATCAAACTCACAGAGAAATTTAAGTGAGTGGTAGGACCCCAATACTTCAGAGCCGCTAAATCATAAGCCCTCGCTGCTTTCTCCTCCTCCTCATACCCTCCTGTTACATTTTATAGTATTTCATTAAGTTATTATATACAGTATACTTGTTTTTATTTTTCTTAAAGAGCTTATTTACTTCAGACCATAACTAGGGCAACACGAATGCGACAAATGGATCCAATGCAGAATAGGTTGTGAAAATTAAGTTTATGACTTACCAAGATACACTGTGATAGAAAATGCTGGTGGTAAAGTTATACAATGGCAAGGCGCACGTGTTTTTGGTGTTCTTGCCATCATCTTGCCATTGTATAACTTTACCACCAGCATTTTCTATTCTTGCATATTCATCCTCTCTATCTGGCTGCAGAAAAAGGGAAAGAGGTAAGAAACAACTTCACAAGTCGGTCTATTAGAGTGTGCAAACTCTTGGATAGAAGGAAAGAAAGGAAACTCTTTTTACTTTGTGATCGACTGATAAGGGCATGGCTTCTTTGCCACGAAATAATACCGCCCTTGAATCCCCGCAGTTAGAAACTACTATATGTGATGAGCACTATTATCATCATCCTCCACAGCAGAGAGTAGTACCTCGTCTTCATCTAAAACATTAGTAGAAGAAGAAGACCCGCTTTTCAACAATTCAGATTCACCTTCCATGGGGGATTCGTTGGAATCAGATAACAAATCAGTAGAATCAGTAACGTTCTTGAGGTGAGTGATCTCCACAGGTGGTGAGGAGTCACACATTGTATTAGCTAAGCTAAGAGTCATTGCAACAGCAGGAGTCATCTCTTCCATGAGCTCCCGCAAAATCAGAGATCTCCCTCACCACCACACCACACCACAACACAGAGCAAAAGTAGAGATATCGAGTTAACTATCTTCAAAGATGAATTTTGTAGGAGCAAAATCAATCATTCAATTGGTTTCATCTTCGTCGATTCCTCCTCTAAGCAACGGTTTCATGATCTTGATTTGCTCCATTAAACAAGTTTATCAGCGACTCCAATGCCGCTTATTGTTCATGCACTAGCTAAGCATAGTTTAAAACACCCACACAGAGAGAGGACGAATCAAAGTACCGGAGGAGATGAAACAGATCTGAAACGGATCCTCTGTATCGCTCGATTTTAACACCCACTCTCTCGAATCCCAAAATACCAAACAACTTGGGTTGATCTTTCGCACAAATCCTTAATCTCGAATTCACCCTATCGAGAGAGAGATCAAAGATCATGAATAATCAAAAACTTATACGAACGGGCTTGTCAAATTGCACACAGACACACACACAAAAAAAAAAAAAAAAAAACGGAATCAATAATCACAAGAGAATCCTAACAATTCGACAACACGAATCAAAGTAGACGAACATGGATCTATATATATATATATATATAAAATAAAAGAAGGTTTCCAGCTTTATTAACCCAGAAATAGAAAGATGAATGGAAAAAGCTTTGTTCTTAAGAAAATAAAAAACTAACAACACCTTCATCATCATTCAATATAACACACAAGTAAAAAAAAAAAAAAAAAAAACTTACCAGTTAAATGAATCTCTAAGATATTCGCATCTACAAAAATATAATCGAACAGAGAGAGAGATGGAACAAAGTAAAGTATATAAGATGTTCTCTCCTTTGATTTGAGAGAAGATGATTGTTCTCTGGGTCGAGACTCGAGCGAGCGAGCTCAATTTTGCTCAGAGAGAAGGGAATATTGTGTGCGCCAAAGATTTCTTGGAGATGTAATCGCTCCACATTATAAAAATCGTGTTCTTGTTTCTGGTACTGCTAGTAGTAGAATTTGAGTTCGATTTTTGGATCTCACAAGTTCATCTCCAAGTTACTATGTTCTGCATTTTTATTCTAGGTTTAGTTAACTATGAGGAAATTGAGGAACCTAAGCTAGAAGATGTGTTGCGTAGAGCTGCAACTAAAGATTGCTTTGGAGGCTAAAGAGTATTTGCGTTGCAAAGAAATGCATATTGTTTCAGACTTGAAACAGAAGATGTTGATTTCTCTGGTAGCGAGACTTATTTCATGACTAGTTCTTATTTGAAAATGATGTGGAGAAGAATCGATTTTCTTTCGGACTGTTCTTGAAAAGGATTACAACTTTGTTTTCACGGTATGTTTCTTATACTCTTAGTAACTGAAAGCCAGAACTTAATGGTTCTTATATTGAGTGATTCATTGTCTTCCCTTTATGATCTCCAGGATGATGATGTGATGTGGTTCAGGAACTTATTTGTTTCTCAATTCTTTCAGTATCCAATGCTTTCTTTGATGAATTGCATTTGATTTGAGAACTCTTGTGAGATCATTGACATTTACAAAGCCTCTGTCTTATTGGCAGAGAATAGTATTATGTCCTTTTTGTATGATAAACTCACAGGACACATAGATCATGCACTTTGGGAGGCTAAACGTGTCATTTCCAAGGTATATATATTATGGTATTAGCATGAGAATTTGAGTTGTGTCTCTGCACTGTGATTTCTGAGATTGTCTTGTTTTCTTAATCAAAAAGGGGTCTTCCTAGCCAATTCTGTCTTGACACATTGTCTCATACAACCAGAAACCTCACCACTCTACAATTTGTGTAAGTTAACATAGCCTTTGCTATGTTTGATTATTGTTCTGCAATTTATCTTCTTGCTGAGCTTATGGTTTTGTGGTGAGTGCTCCTTCAGAGTTTCACACCGGTTCTTTTGTTGCCTGTTTTTTTAATTCCAAATCAATTCAGTCTTGTTTCGTTCTTGTTCAGTTGAGTTTTCATGCAATTAAACAATAAGAGTCTTTTCTATTCAAGAGCAAGGGACTCACTCTAGTAGGAGGATTGGTCACAGTGCTCTGTTCTTGCTGTGATTTCATCCGAAACTAGAATGTTATCATCTCTTTTCTGCAACATGTGTAATAAGTGTTTTTCCTAAAGCTCTTTCTCTCTTCTTATACTCATCAGTAGCTGTGATTTTCACTTGAAAATAGTAGTCTTATGGTAGATATAATGTTTTTATTAAAGTATTTTTGTTTCTATATTTTTTTCAGAGAATTTTGGGACTTCGTACAAGCAAGCTTAGCTTACAAAAGACGTTCGGCAAGTAACTGGGAAGACGTAGAGATATACACTTATTTACAAAATTATATGTATTTTTATAGACAAAGTATGGTTTATGTAAAACTGTATATTCAAATAATCAAAGAATTTTTTGGATTAATAGTCTTTCTAATGTTAGTAAATTGCAATTCTAATTAGACTAAATACAAAAAAAAATTAAAAAACTGTTAGGGATTTGTATATTTTAACGTCGGTTGTATATGACCCCAAGTAATAGTTTTAACGTCAATTGAAACCGACGCTAAGTTTAAATAAAAGTGACGTTATAATTCTGACGTTATTTTTAACGTCAATTATATAAGTGAAGCAAAATATTTTGGCGTCGGGAGATATTACGTCACTTTTACAACCGACGTTATTATATTAGCGTCAGTTTTATACCGACGTTAACAATTGAAAAAACCGACGTGAAAAGCCTTATTTTTTGTAGTGTGATGGTGATCAATGTTAATATCATATCTCCCCACTACAACAAAAATAGAAAAAAGGAATATCGATCGTCAACAGTGAGCAGTGGCCAAGCCAACAAACAACATATATGATATATTTCATGTATAAGTAATACCAGAAGGATGATGTGTGAGAGGATCGGCGAAGAAGAGAGACCCCATCCGAACCGTTGTGCCTAAGTTCTTCTTCGTCTTTTTCTTCTTCTTCTCTATCGCAAGTTCTCAAATGAGGTGTCAAAGAAAATCCCAACCATTTGTTAATCTCTTCTCTCTCTCTACCACACTATATAGGGTTTCGTGTTTTATATGATTTGTAGTGTTATTATTATACATGAATATATATTGTTTTTCAAAGTCTAGAACATTAATAATATATAGCTATAAGCAAACAAATTATATTGAACAAAAGTGACAATGCGAAATTAGCAATTATATATAGACTAAAGACAAAACAGGTGGCGGTGAAGTTTTGTCGTAGCATGAAAGGAAAAGAAGAGGAGATTTCTCTCTCTTACACTCTCTTATTACACCTTCTTTTTGGGCACTTGCATCTGACTTCTATAGAGTATTGTGCCCTCTCTCCCTCAGATCTTTTCGATGTTTACCATATATGGATACACATGGCACATAAGATTTTTAATTTATGCATTAAGGTTTGATTCTCTCTTTTCTTCTTCTTCTATAGAATAAGCACGACTACAAAGTCAATAAAAAATCGGTACTTTCTTTTCCGAGACGGGCGAGTAATATTGGGAGTAAAAACGAAGTGATTTTTTCACTACATAAACGAGGTAAAAAAGTTTTGAGTTTTAAATTTGTAGTTGAATCAATCAGTTATACTTCTTCGTAATAGAAGGGCGTTTACTAGAGTTCTCGACCAAATAAGCACGACATGTCTCCTTTGGGACATTGACAGTATAAGAAGTCATAAAATGGAGAAGGTGATATTTTTGCATTTTAGAAAAACTTTTTTTTCAATGCTATCAGTACGTCTACGGCTTGGCCTTCCTTCAGATGTCAATCTGTGAAGGTAGAAGCAACTTTGGACCCTATTCAAATTTGGATTTTTTTTTTTTGAAAAACTCAGTTTCAAACAGAGGAGTTCTTCGAACCGCTAAGTGTAACAGTTGATGGCAGGTTAAACTCGTATGTTGCAGAAGATCACTCACCTTGGTTGCACCACATTTTTATGGAAGAAAGACATTTGCTATCTGTTTGATCTTGATTTTTTTGGTCAATGGTTCAGCTCTATGACTTTTTGTAAAGGCCTTTATTTATAGGCAAATTGGTTATGTGGCTGTAGGAAGGTAGCCCGGGGCTTCAGGTGCATAGGTTTAGTTCTCTATGGCTGAATGTAATTATACCAAACCAAACTCTTTGCTCTAATATAACATCACTTGATCAAAACAGAAAAGAATCAATCAGTTAAAATGAATAGTGCACTTGCCGAGATTGTCGGGAATGATGTATTCTTTTGTCTTTGTTGTATAGTGTCGAGACACATGTATTTTTGCGTGCTAGTTTTAGTTTTGGGACGATACAAAAGCCCATGGACCCGATTTCTTGAATTTTTGTTGGGTTATATTATTCATGTTACAGTCGGTTTTAAAACTTTGAAATTATAAATGCTGGCAATGAAAAATAATTTATTTCCTAAGATCTCCCTTATTTATTTACTCTAATAAATTTTTTTAGCAGGCCAAATAATAATTAAATAAAGTGTGTATAAAAAAAAAACCCTACGCTCCGTCTTCTTTCCAAGTCTCACAAATTTCTTCATATATATATATGTAAAATCTCCATAAGCTCTCATCAGAAACAAAAATAATTTATCGTCAAAAAAAAAACAAAAATAATTTATATTTACTAAAAAAAACCTTGAATTCGAAGAAGAAACTCAAAACTAGGGTTTCAAATTCCCCTTTTCTACTCAACAGCTCACTTCCAAAAATCGATCCTTTTTAATCGCATAATCGCCGAGATCCTTACTTCTGGTAAGCCCTCAAGCCAAACCCACTTAAAAAGTTTCGTTTTTTTCCCCTTCTTCTTTCTTCTTCTTCGTTATCAAAATCGAAGAGGACGGTGAAGGCTGAGAGAGCTAGCTGACGATACTAATCTGAGCCATTGTTTGACTTCTATACAAATTAAGCAGGACTGGATTTTGAATCTCGGTTTTAGAGGGTTGTTTAACACAATGGATGACCTTGAAAAGGCAATTATAATTAGCTTTGAATCTGGTGACTCGGCGTTGAAGTCTCGGGCGGTTGAGTATTGTCGGATAATGAAAGAAACTCCATCTATTTGTAGTATATGTATTGACAAGTTATGGCTTTGTAACGTTGTCCAAGTTCAGTTCTGGTGCCTGCAAGCGCTGCAGGATGTTTTGAGTGTTAACTATGGATCCTTGAGCTTGGATGAGAAGAGTTACGTCAGGAAATCAGTGTTTTCAATGGCGTGTCTTGAGGTTATTGATAGTGAGAATGCTGTTAGAGTTGTGGAAGGGCCACCGTTTGTAAAGAACAAGCTTGCACAGGTTTTGGCTACTTTGATCTATTTTGAGTACCCTTTGATTTGGTCTTCGGTGTTTGTTGATTTTATGGGTCACCTGAGCAAAGGAGCTGTTGTGATCGATATGTTTTGTCGGGTTTTGAGTGCCTTGGATGATGAGTTGATTAGCTTGGATTACCCTCGGACACCGGAAGAGATTTCTGTGGCTGCTCGAGTCAAGGATGCAATGAGGCAACAATGTGTCCCTCAGATTGCTAGAGCATGGTACGACATTGTATCGTTGTACAAGAATTCCGATCCGGATCTTTCTGCCACTGTGTTAGATTGCATGAGAAGATTTGTTTCTTGGATTGACATTGGATTGGTTGCAAATGATGCATTTGTTCCGTTACTGTTTGAATTGATTCTGTCTGATGGAATGTCTGATGAAGTCAGCGGTGCAGCAGCTGGTTGTGTCTTAGCCATGGTTTCTAAGCGGATGGATCCGCAGTCAAAACTGACCCTTTTGCAGACCCTTCAAATAAGTCGTGTTCTTGGTTTAGTATCCGGAGATGCTGAGTCGGAATTGGTAGCAAAAGTATCTGCTTTGCTTACTGGCTATGCTGTTGAGGTTCTAGAATGCCATAAGCGGTTGAACTCAGAGGAAACCAAGGCAGTCTCCATGGACTTGCTGAACGAAGTTCTGCCATCAGTTTTTCGTGTTATGCAGAACTGTAAGGTGGAATCTACTTTTAGCATCGTCCAATTTCTCCTAGGTTATGTTTCCACTCTCAAAGGCCTCCCTGCATTAAAAGAGAAGCAGCTGCTCCACATCACTCAGATACTTGAAGTGATAAGAATTCAGATATGCTATGATCCTATGTATCGTGATGACCTTAATTCACTGGATAAAGTTGGATTGGAAGAGGAAGATAGAATGTCCGAGTTGAGAAAAGACCTCTTTGTCTTATTACGTACAGTGGGCCGTGTTGCTCCCGAACTGACTCAGCATTTCATTCGTAACTCACTAGCAAATGCTGTTGAATCCACATCCGAGAGAAATGTCGAAGAAGTGGAAGCTGCTCTTTCGCTTTTGTATTCATTCGGAGAGTCTCTGACCGAGGAGGCCATGAAAACAGGATCTGGGTGTTTGAGTGAACTAATTCCAATGATCTTGACCACACAGTTCCCTGGTCATTCTCATAGACTTGTTGCACTAGTATACTTGGAAAATATAACTAGGTACTTGAAGTTTATTCACGAAAATTCCCAGTACATTCCCAATGTTCTTGGTGCTTTTCTTGACGAAAGAGGTCTGCATCACCAGAATGTTTATGTGAGCCGTAGAGCATGTTACTTGTTCATGAGAGTCGTGAAATTGTTAAAATCAAAGCTTGTACCATTCATTGACGAGATCTTGCGGGTAAGGATTTGGTTTTCTCTTGTCGACAGCTTCTTTGATCTAAGACAGTTACCCAATCCTGTAAATCAGATGTATTTGTTTCTTTACTTTTTTTGTCTAATCACATCGTTTTTTGAAAAATCAGAACCTTCAAGATACGTTGTCCCAGTTGACGACCATGAACTATGCATCAAGAGAACTTTCTGGAACTGAAGATGGTAGTCACATTTTTGAGGTTATGACTGCCCCTTGATGCTTCTGTTTTCATATATGAACGTCTGACTTGGAAAAGAAACTTGTTTCAGCACAGTAAAATATAATCTCTAACTCTTAATGTGGTTTTCTGTAGGCTATTGGCTTAATCATAGGGTTGGAGGATGTCCCAGCTGAAAAGCAGGCAGAGTATCTGTCTTTACTGCTTACCCCTCTTTGTCAACAGGTCTTTGTTTCTACCATTCTCTTGTTTCCTGAAACTTTTTGGCATCATTCATTGTCAGGTATACTCACTCTCTTTCCATATGATGTGATTGTACCAGATTGAGGCAGGAGTTCAGCAGGCGAAAGTTGCAAATTCAGAAGACTTTCCTGTGAAAATTGCAAATATCCAGTTTGCTATTGTGGCAATTAATGCTCTCAGCAAGGTTTGTTCTCCGTTAATTCTAGTTTCTCCAAAATACATCTTTCTGTATGTGAGATTTGTTACTAGGTACCTAAAATTTTGCCATTTCTGGGCTTGTTCTTACACTTTTGCTTAAAATTCAGGGCTTCAGTGAACGTCTTGTTACTGGGAGTCGTCCTGGAATTGGTCTCATGTTTAAGCAGGTTTGTATAAAAGTAGTTCTTTTTCCTCTTATTAATCATGTTTTGCTTTGCAACCTGTCTTTTAATGTTTTTGTACTTAATGCAACTTCAACTGTCGACTGTATTTAATTCACTGTCCTAGTTGAAACTGCTGTCTTTTTTAACAATTGGTAATCTTCTCCATAATGTAGACACTAGATGTACTTCTAAGGGTTCTTATTGCATTTCCAAAGGTGAAGCCTTTACGGAGTAAGGTATGAGTTTAGCTGTGTGTTAATAAGTAGACATATTGTAATCAGTAGTGTTCCATATTCCTTTCTATTAAGTTATTGATCACAGGTCAGTGAATAGCTTTTCCTCTTCTCTGCAGGTCACATCATTCATACACCGTATGGTTGATACCCTTGGATCCTCTGTGTTCCCTTATCTTCCCAAGGCCTTGGAACAGCTACTTGCTGATAGTGAGGTATAACGAAAAATTTCAAAGCTCACCTTACATAATTGATAATTCAATGCTCAACTGCTTTCATTTCCTCAAATTGATATTTATTTGAAATCCTACGATTCACTTCTTCTCTGAGAACAATATCTACTGATCAATATACTTAGTTTTGTGTAATGATGCTGCGTTGGGCACACTACACACTAATTTATAACTTCATCAACAAAAATTCATACTGTGTATGTATGTTGTTGCAGCCTAAGGAAACGGTTGGTTTCCTGGTATTACTCAATCAGCTTATCTGCAAGTTCAACAGCGCTCTCCGTGAAATACTGGAAGAAGTATATCCCGTGGTTGCTGATAGGATTTTCGATGTAATCCCAGAAGATGTTAATGAGGCTGAGACTGTTAATGAGGTACCATATTTTGTTTGGTTTTCTTTTTAGCTCCATCTCCGCACATGATTTCCTGGATATTGTGCAATTACAACTTGAGAATTGTTGATATCGTAGCATCCTTTATATCCAGTCATATATATATATGCTATTGTCCCTGTGTAGGAAATTAGAGAACGGATAGAGCTTCAAAGGACGCTGTATACATTTCTTCATGTGATAGCCACACACGATCTTTCTTCTGTATTTCTTACGCCCAAAAGTGGGGCTTACCTAGACCGTATGATGCAGCTGCTTTTGACCTCTTCCTGTAATCACAAGGATATTACAGTACGTAAGGTTTGTAAACACTTCCCTTCTGTTGCATATATTCATATACTTATGATGATCTTTATCGCTTACTTATTACCCTCTTCTTTTTATTCTTTGCCATAAATATAGGCTTGCGTACAGATATTTATCAAGCTTATTAAAGATTGGTGCGCCAAACCATATAGCGAGGAGAAGGTATGCCTGCTAAATAACATTTATAAACTTTCATTTCTTTATAGAAGAAGCACAAATGTCATGACCTAGGATTATTTGCTTTCAGGTTCCAGGTTTTCAGAATTTCATGATCGAAACTTTTGCAACAAACTGCTGTTTGTACAGTGTGCTAAATAAATCCTTCGATTTCACTGATGCAACTACTGTAAGCATAAGAAACTTCATTTCTCTTTCCTTTTTGGAGTTTTCTGTTAGTTACAGTTGTTGTATAAACTAGAGAGTGAATTCCAAAACTGACTGGATTTTCATTGTTCCCTATGCATCTGTATTATTGAAACAGCACGCCTTGTTTGGGGAAATCATCACGGCTCAGAAAGTGATGTATGAAAAGTTTGGTAATGCGTTTCTCATGTATCTGATGTCGAAAAGTTTTCCAGCAGCACATATCCCACAAGATTTGGCGGAGCAGTATTGCCAAAAGTTGCAGGTTTGATAAGTTTTTTTACTCCCTCAAACTACCGTAAGGTATAGATGAAATTCCTCTCGTCGTGTGCTTAAACATAGTTTCTCCTTGCAGGGTAATGATATCCGGGGACTCAAGTCATTCTACCAGTCCCTTATAGAAAATCTCCGGGTTCAACAAAACGGGGGTCACGTTTTCAGATAGCATTCGGAACACAGCTAGTTTTATAGAGAGAAAAGACTCTCAGGTCGATTCTGCTGCGAGCTCTAAAGGTTTTACCAAATATATATATATAAAAAAAAAAAATCTCTTCCTTGTCTTTATAGACTAAAGATTGAAGCAATGTGTGTTAATAAAATGTGTGCTATCTCTTTGTAGGTTTCTCCAGATGTAAATAGTATTTGCCAAATGTCTACTTGAGAGGGCAACAAAAGGTTTGTTTTCACCATTCTAAGATCAGATCCTATTATTTTATACTGTTGTTGTTGTTGTCTTGTGTTGATGATTTGTTTGTCTCTCAAATCTGCAGATGTATCCTTTTCCAGTAATCATGTTCTTGATTCAATCTCCGAAGTAGTAGTGTTTTTACTCGAGAACCCCAAGGCCCTTGCAAGTTCTTCCAGTGCAGATTTGCTGTTTATTTTCGTTTTGCGCCTTTGTTGTGAGATTGTGTCTATAAAAAAAAAAAAAAAAAGGAGCCGGTCTTATCTCCAAGTTTTGATGATGATTATGTTATATAACTTTCTTCTACATTCCATGTTTTCTTTACTTTTGTCCATGAAAATACTTAAGAGAAAAACTCTGAGAGGGATATATACTTAAGACAGAGACACCAAAATTTTGGCTGAAGGTTTTGTTTTCTCTAATTTATTTTATTTAATTAATTAATATGAAATCATTTTAGTTTATTTTATAATTTACAAAGCTCAACTCGGTTTTAGCTTAGCTTCAAACAAGTCTCATTAATATTTAATTAACGAATTTATTAATAATTAAATAAAAGGGAAAAA
The DNA here is from genome assembly GCF_030686135.1 of Camelina sativa. Taxonomy (NCBI): domain Eukaryota; kingdom Viridiplantae; phylum Streptophyta; class Magnoliopsida; order Brassicales; family Brassicaceae; genus Camelina; species Camelina sativa. The sequence goes on along the minus strand of NC_141886.1, from coordinate 24,285,315 downwards.
ATATGTAAGGGTATAAAAGTGGAAAGTGGTCGTCTTCTTCTAACTTGGCTAAGCCTTTTGCACTAATAAAAAAAAAAAAAAAACGCTTAGTGAGAGAAACCCTAGCCCCCCCCCCCCCCCTAAATCTGCTGCACACACACTCGAGAGAACTCGAAAAGATCGGAGAATGCCTACCATCAGTATTGGCAGAGACCGTCTCTTCGCTGCCCTTGGAGAATCCTACAGTAA